>NC_136338.1:4947886-5058910 GCF_964198595.1 Lampetra fluviatilis
GCAACCACACACCCACATACCCATACAACCATAGACCCACACACCCACCAACACACGCAACCACACACCCACATACCCATACAACCATAGACCCACACACCCACCAACACACGCAACCACACACCCACATACCCATACAACCATAGACCCACACACCCACCAACACACCCAACCACACACCCACATACCCATACAACCATAGACCCACACACCCACCAACACACGCAACCACACACCCACATACCCATACAACCATAGACCCACACACCCACCAACACACCCAAACATACACCCACATACCCATACAACCATAGACCTACACACCCACCAACACACCCAACCACACACCCACATACCCATACAACCAAAGACCCACACAGCCACCAACACACGCAACCACAAACCCACATACCCATACAACCATAGACCCACACACCCACCAACACACGCAACCACACACCCACATACCCATACAACCATAGACCCACACCCACCAACACACCCAAACACACACCCACATACCCACACAACCATAGACCCACAAACCCACCAACACACCCAACCACACACCCACATACCCATACAACCATAGACCCACACTCCCGCCAACACACGCAACCACGTTCATAAGTGAGGGTGGTGTTCGTTAGTGAGGGTGGTGTTTGTGAGTGAGTGTGGTGTTCGTAAGTGTCGTGGTGTTCGTAAGTGAGGGTGGTGTTCGTAGTGAGGGGTGTTCGTAAGTGAGGGTGGTGTTCGTAGTGAGGGGTGTTGTAGGTGGGTGGTTCGTAAGTGAGGGTGGTGTTCGTAAGTGAGGGTGGTGTTCGTAAGTGTGGTGGTGGTGTTCGTAAGTGTGTGGTTCGTAGTGTGTGTTAAGTGAGGGTGGTGTTCGTAAGTGAGGGTGGTGTTCGTAAGTGAGGGTGGTGTTCGTAAGTGAGGGTGGTGTTCGTTAGTGTTGGTGTTGTTCGTAAGTGAGGTGGTGTTCGTAAGTGAGGGTGGTGTTGTGAGTGAGGGTGGTGTTCGTAATTGAGGTGTGTTGTGAGTGAGGTGGTGTTCGTAAGTGTCGGTGTGTTTGTAAGTGTTGGTGTTGTTCGTTAGTGTTGGTGTTTGTCGAAGTAAGTGTGGTGGTGTTCGTAAGTGAGGTGGTGTTTGTGAGGGTGGTTCGTAAGTGTGTGTTCGTAAGTGTGGTTCCGTTCCTAAGTGCAGTGTTGTTCGTAAGTCGAGGCCTGCGTGTATTTGCCGGTTCGCAGCAGCGTTAACGGCCGCCCGCTACCCGCCGCGTCGCCGCTCCATCCCGCCCAGCCCACGCACGACACACACACGGAGCAACGCAGCCCTCCCGTGAGCGCGACATCTATCATCGCGATGTTTTGTGTGAGTCGAGGAACAGGGGGGGAGGGGGGAGGAGGTAAAGTGGGGGGGTGGGGGGGAGAGCGCCGCTGGTAGTACGAGAGGAAAGAGAGAGGGGAGAGGGGGGGTGCTCCGTCGCTTTAAATGTAAATAAATGAAACGGACGGGGGGGGCGCGAGTGATTGTAAATGGGGCGATCATTCACGGCTACTGCTGCGTGCGGAGACGCGGGGTGGGTGGGGGGGGGGTGCCGGGCAAACCGGGCCACGTGCCCCCCCCCCTCTTCACCATTCCCTCACCCTCCCCCTTCCATTTCCTCCAACTCTATCTCTCTCTCTGCACCTCATTTTCCACCTTCGCTCTCCCCTACCTCGTCTCCCCCCCTCCTCCCCGCGTCTCCCCCCTCCTAGCCCGTCTCCCCCCTCCTCCCCACGTCTCCCCCTCCTCCCACGTCTCCCCCCTCCTCCCCCCGTCTCCCCCCTCCTCCCCACTCTCCCCCTTCCTCCCCCCCGTCTCCCCCCTCCTCCCCCCGTCTCCCTCCTCCTCCCCACGTCTCCCCCTCCTCCCCACGTCTCCCTCCTCCTCCCACGTCTCCCTCCTCCTCCCCGCGTCTCCCCCCTCATCCCCCATCTCCCTCACCATCCTTCCCCACTCTCCCCCCTCCTCCCCCCGTCTCCCTCCTCCTCCCCACGTCTCCCCCCTCCTCCCCCCGTATCCCCTCCTCCCCCCCGTCTCCTCCCTCCTCCTCCCCACGTCTCCCCCCTCCTCCCCCCGTCTCCCTCCTCCTCCCCACGTCTCTCCCCTCCTCCCCACGTCTCCCCCCTCCTCCCCCCGTCTCCCTCGCCTCCCCCCGTCTCCACCCTCCTCCCCCCGTCTCCCCCTCCTCCCTCCGTCTCCCCCCTCCTCCCCACGTCTCTCCCCTCCTCCCACGTCTCCCCCCTCCTCCCCCCGTCTCCCCCCTCCTCCCCACGTCTCCCTCCTCCTCTCCCCCCGTCTCCCCCCTCCTCCCCACGTCTCCCCCCTCCTCCCCAACGTCTCCCCCCTCCTCCCCCCGTCTCCCCCTCCTCCCCACGTCTCCCCCTTCCTCCCCCCGTCTCCCCCCTCCTCCCCCCGTCTCCCTCCTCCTCCCCACGTCTCCCCCCCTCCTCCCCACGTCTCCCTCCTCCTCCCCACGTCTCCCTCCTCCTCCCCTCGTCTCCCCCCTCATCCCCCCATCTCCCCCCTCCTCCCCACGTCTCCCCCCTCCTCCCCCCTTCTCCCCCCTCCTCCCCACGTCTCCCTCCTCCTCCCCACGTCTCCCTCCTCCTCCCCGCGTCTCCCCCCTCATCCCCCATCTCCCCCCTCCTCCCCACGTCTCCCCCCTCCTCCCCCCGTCTCCCTCCTCCTCCCCACGTCTCCCCCCCTCCTCCCCCCGTATCCCTCCTCCTCCCCCCGTCTCCTCCCTCCTCCTCCCCACTCTCCCCCCTCCTCCCCCCGTCTCCCTCCTCCTCCCCACGTCTCTCCCCTCCTCCCCACGTCTCCCCCCTCCTCCCCCCGTCTCCCCCCTCCTCCCCCCGTCTCCCTCCTCCTCCCCCCGTCTCCCTCCTTCTCCCCACGTCTCTCCCCCTCCTCCCCCCGTCTCCACCCTCCTCCCCCCGTCTCCCCCCTCCTCCCTCCGTCTCCCCCCTCCTCCCCCCGTCTCCCCCCTCCTCCCCACCCCCACGTCTCCCCCCTCCTCCCCCCCGTCTCCCCCCTCCTCCCCACGTCTCCCTCCTCCTCCCCCCGTCTCCCCCCTCCTCCCCACGTCTCCGCCCTCCTCCCCCCGTCTCCCCCCTCCTCCCCACGTCTCCCCCCTCCTCCCCCCGTCTCCCCCCTCCTCCCCACGTCTCCGCCCTCCTCCCCCCGTCTCCCCCCTCCTCCCCCCGTCTCCCCCCTCCTCCCGCCGTCTCCCCCCTCCTCCCCGCGTCTCCCTCCTCCTCCCCGCGTCTCCCCCCTCCTCCCCCGTCTCCCCCCTCCTCCCCGCGTCTCCCTCCTCCTCCCCGCGTCTCCCCCCTCCTCCCCCCGTCTCCCACCTCCTCCCCCCGTCTCCCCCCTCCTCCCCCCGTCTCCCCCCTCCTCCCCGCGTCTCCCTCCTCCTCCCCCCGTCTCCCCCTCCTCCCCGCGTCTCCCCCCTCCTCCCCCCGTCTCCCACCTCCTCCCCACGTCTCCCCCTCCTCCCCGTCTCCCCCTCCTCCCCGCGTCTCCCCTCCTCCTCCCCCCGTCTCCCTCCTCCTCCCCCCGTGTCTCCCCCTCCTCCCCCCGTCTCCCCCTCCTCTCCCCGTCTCCCCCCTCCTCCCCGCGTCTCCCCCCTCCTCCCCCCGTCTCCCCCCTCCTCCCCCCGTCTCCCTCCCTCCTCCCCCCGTCTCCCTCCTCCTCCCCCCGTCTCCCCCCTCCTCCCCCCGTCTCCCCCCTCCTCTCCACGTCTCACCCTCCTCCTCCCACGTCTCCTCCCTCTCCTCCCCCGTCTCCCCCCTCCTCCCCCCGTCTCCCCCTCCTCCCCCCGTCTCACCCCTCCTCTCCACGTCTCCCTCCTCCTCCCCACGTCTCCTCCCTCTTCCTCCCCCCGTCTCCCCCCTCCTCCCCCCGTCTCCCCCCTCCTCCCCCCGTCTCCCTCCTCCTCCACCCGTCTCCCCCCTCCTCCCCACGTCTCCCCCCTCCTCCCCCCGTCCCCCCCCCTCCTCCCCCAGTCTCCCCCCTCTCCTCCCCACGTCTCCCCTCCTCCTCCTCCCCCCGTCTCCCCCCTCCTCCCCACGTCTCCCCTCTCCTCCCCTCGTCTCACCTCCTCCTCCTCCCCACGTCTCCCCCCTCCTCCCCACGTCTCCCCCCTCCTCCCCGCGTCTCCCCCCTCCTCCACCCGTCTCCCCCCTCCTCCCCACGTCTCCCCCCTCCTCCCCACGTCTCCCCCCTCCTCCCCGCGTCTCCCCCCTCCTCCACCCGTCTCCCCCCTCCTCCCCACGTCTCCCCCCTCCTCCCCCCGTCCCCCCCCTCCTCCCCCAGTCTCCCCCCTCCTCCCCACGTCTCCCCTCCTCTTCCTCCCCCCGTCTCCCCCCTCCTCCCCACGTCTCCCCTCTCCTCCCCTCGTCTCACCTCCTCCTCCTCCCCCCGTCTCCCCCCTCCTCCCTGTGTCTCCCTCCTCCTCCCCCCGTCCCCCCCCTCCTCCTTCAGTCTCCCTCCTCCTCCCTACATCTCCCCCCTCCTCCCCGCGTCTCCCCCCTCCTCCCCCCGTCTCCCCCTCCTCCCCCCGTCTCCCCCCTCCTCCCCGCGTCTCCCCCCTCCTCCCCCCATCTCCCCCCTCCTCCCCGCGTCTCCCCCCTCCTCCCCCCGTCTCCCCCCTCCTCCCCGCGTCTCCCCCCTCCTCCCCCCGTCTCCCCCCTCCTCCCCGCGTCTCCCCCCTCCTCCCCCCGTCTCCCCCCTCCTCCCCGCGTCTCCCTCCTCCTCCCCGCGTCTCCCCCCTCCTCCCCCCGTCTCCCCCCTCCTCCCCGCGTCTCCCTCCTCCTCCCCGCGTCTCCCCCCTCCTCCCCCCGTCTCCCACCTCCTCCCCCCGTCTCCCCCCTCCTCCCCCCGTCTCCCCCCTCCTCCCCCGCGTCTCCCTCCTCCTCCCCCCGTCTCCCCCCTCCTCCCCGCGTCTCCCCCCTCCTCCCCCCGTCTCCCACCTCCTCCCCACGTCTCCCCCCTCCTCCCCCCGTCTCCCCCCTCCTCCCCGCGTCTCCCTCCTCCTCCCCCCGTCTCCCTCTCCTCCCCCCGTCTCCCCCTCCTCCCCCCGTCTCCCCCTCCTCTCCCCGTCTCCCCCCTCCTCCCCGCGTCTCCCCCCTCCTCCCCCCGTCTCCCCCCTCCTCCCCCCGTCTCCCTCCTCCTCCCCCCCGTCTCCCCCCTCCTCCCCGCGTCTCCCCCCTCCTCCCCCCGTCTCCCCCCTCCTCCCCCGTCTCCCCCCTCCCTCCCCCCGTCTCCCTCCTCCTCCCCCCGTCTCCCCCCTCCTCCCCCCGTCTCACCCCTCCTCTCCACGTCTCCCTCCTCCTCCCCACGTCTCCTCCCTCTTCCTCCCCCCGTCTCCCCCCTCCTCCCCCCGTCTCACCCCTCCTCTCCACGTCTCCCTCCTCCTCCCCACGTCTCCTCCCTCTTCCTCCCCCCGTCTCCCCCCTCCTCCCCCCGTCTCCCCCCTCCTCCCCCCGTCTCCCTCCTCCTCCACCCGTCTCCCCCCTCCTCCCCACGTCTCCCCCCTCCTCCCCCCGTCCCCCCCCTCCTCCCCCAGTCTCCCCCCTCCTCCCCACGTCTCCCCTCCTCCTCCTCCCCCCGTCTCCCCCCTCCTCCCCACGTCTCCCCTCTCCTCCCCTCGTCTCACCTCCTCCTCCTCCCCACGTCTCCCCCCTCCTCCCCACGTCTCCCCCCCTCCTCCCCGCGTCTCCCCCCTCCCCTCCACCCGTCTCCCCCTCCTCCCCACGTCTCCCCCCTCCTCCCCACGTCTCCCCCCTCCTCCCCGCGTCTCCCCCCTCCTCCACCCGTCTCCCCCCTCCTCCCCACGTCTCCTCCCTCCTCCCCCCGTCCCCCCCCTCCTCCCCCAGTCTCCCCCCTCCTCCCCACGTCTCCCCTCCTCTTCCTCCCCCCGTCTCCCCCCTCCTCCCCACGTCTCCCCTCTCCTCCCCTCGTCTCACCTCCTCCTCCTCCCCCCGTCTCCCCCCTCCTCCCTGTGTCTCCCTCCTCCTCCCCCCGTCCCCCCCCCTCCTCCCCCAGTCTCCCTCCTCCTCCCTACATCTCCCCCCTCCTCCCCGCGTCTCCCCCCTCCTCCCCCCGTCTCCCCCTCCTCCCCCGTCTCCCCCCTCCTCCCCCCGTCTCCCCCCTCCTCCCCGCGTCTCCCCCCTCCTCCCCCCGTCTCCCCCCTCCTCCCCCCGTCTCCCCCCTCCTCCCCCCGTCTCCCCCTCCTCCCCGTGTCTCCCCCCTCCTCCCCGCGTCTCCTCCCTCCTCCCCCCGTCTCCCTACTCCTCCCCCCGTCTCCCCCCTCCTCCCCGCGTCTCCCCCCTCCTCCCCGCGTCTCCCCCTCCTCCCCCCATCTCCCCCCTCCTCCCCGCGTCTCCCCCCTCCTCCCCGCGTCTCCCCCCTCCTCCCCCCGTCTCCCCCCTCCTCCCCCCGTCTCCCCCCTCCTCCCCCCGTCTCCCCCTCCTCCCCGCGTCTCCCCCCTCCTCCCCGCGTCTCCTCCCTCCTCCCCCCGTCTCCCTCCTCCTCCCCCCGTCTCCCCCCTCCTCCCCGCGTCTCCCCCTCCTCCCCCCATCTCCCCCCTCCTCCCCGCGTCTCCCCCCTCCTCCCCGCGTCTCCCCCTCCTCCCCCCATCTCCCCCCTCCTCCCCCCGTCTCCCTCCTCCTCCCCCCGTCTCCCCCCCCCTCCCCGCGTCTCCTCCCTCCTCCCCGCGTCTCCTCCCTCCTCCCCGCGTCTCCTCCCTCCTCCCCGCGTCTCCCCCCTCCTCCCCCCGTCTCCCCCCTCCTCCCCCCGTCTCCCCCCTCCTCCCCCCGTCTCCCCCCTCCTCCCCCCGTCTCCCCCCTCCTCCCCTCGTCTCCCCCCTCCTCCCCCCGTCTCCCTCCTCCTCCCCCCGTCTCCCCCCTCCTCCCCCCGTCTCCCTCCTCCTCCCCGCGTCTCCCCCCTCCTCCCCCCGTCTCCCCCCTCCTCCCCGCGTCTCCCCCCTCCTCCCCCCGTCTCCCCCCTCCTCCCCCCGTCTCCCCCCTCCTCCCCGCGTCTCCCCCCTCCTCCCCGCGTCTCCCCCCTCCTCCCCCCGTCTCCCCCCTCCTCCCCGCGTCTCCCCCCTCCTCCCCCCGTCTCCCCCTCCTCTCCCCGTCTCCCCCCTCCTCCCCCCGTCTCCCTCCTCCTCCCCCCGTCTCCCCCCCCCCTCCCCGCGTCTCCTCCCTCCTCCCCGCGTCTCCTCCCTCCTCCCCGCGTCTCCCCCCTCCTCCCCCCGTCTCCCCCCTCCTCCCCCCGTCTCCCCCCTCCTCCCCCCGTCTCCCCCCTCCTCCCCCCGTCTCCCCCCTCCTCCCCGCGTCTCCCCCCTCCTCCCCCCGTCTCCCCCCCTCCTCCCCCGTCTCCCTCCTCCTCCCCCCGTCTCCCCCCTCCTCCCCCCGTCTCCCCCCTCCTCCCCTCGTCTTCACCCTCCTCCCCCCGTCTCCCCCCTCCTCCCCCCGTCTCCCTCCTCCTCCCCCCGTCTCCCCCCTCCTCCCCCCGTCTCCCTCCTCCTCCCCGCGTCTCCCCCCTCCTCCCCCCGTCTCCCCCCTCCTCCCCGCGTCTCCCCCCTCCTCCCCGCGTCTCCCCCCTCCTCCCCCCGTCTCCCCCCTCCTCCCCCCGTCTCCCCCCTCCTCCCCCCGTCTCCCCCCTCCTCCCCGCGTCTCCCCCCTCCTCCCCCCGTCTCCCCCCTCCTCCCCCCGTCTCCCCCCTCCTCCCCCCGTCTCCCTCCTCCTCCCCCCGTCTCCCCCCTCCTCCCCGCGTCTCCCCCCTCCTCCCCCCGTCTCCCTCCTCCTCCCCGCGTCTCCCCCCTCCTCCCCGCGTCTCCCCCCTCCTCCCCCCGTCTCCCCCCTCCTCCCCGCGTCTCCCCCCTCCTCCCCCCGTCTCCCCCCTCCTCCCCGCGTCTCCCCCCTCCTCCCCCCGTCTCCCCCCTCCTCCCCGCGTCTCCCCCCTCCTCCCCCCGTCTCCCCCCTCCTCCCCGCGTCTCCCCCCTCCTCCCCCCGTCTCCCCCCTCCTCCCCGCGTCTCCCCTCCTCCCCCCGTCTCCCCCCTCCTCCCCGCGTCTCCCCCCTCCCTTCCCCGCGTCTCCCCCCTACTCCCCGCGTCTCCCCCCTCCTCCCCCCGTCTCCCCCCTCCTCCCCCCGTCTCCCTCCTCCTCCCTGCGTCTCCCCCCTCCTCCCCGCGTCTCCTCCCCTCCTCCCCCCGTCTCCCCCCTCCTCCCCCGTCTCCCCCCTCCTCCCGCGTCTCCCCCCTCCTCCCCCCGTCTCCCCCTCCTCCCCCTCCTCCCCCCGTCTCCCCCCTCCTCCCCCCGTCTCCCCCCTCCTCCCCGCGTCTCCCCCCTCCTCCCCCGTCTCCCTCCTCCTCCCCCCGTCTCCCCCCTCCTCCCCCGTCTCCCCCTCCTCCCCCCGTCTCCCCCTCCTCCCCCGTCTCCCCCTCCTCCCCCCGTCTCCCCCCTCCTCCCCCCGTCTCCTCCCTCCTCCCCGCGTCTCTTCCCTCCTCCCCCGTCTCCCCCTCCTCCCCCCGTCTCCCCCCTCCTCCCCCCGTCTCCCCCCTCCTCCCCCCGTCTCCCTCCTCCTCCCCCCGTCTCCCCCCTCCTCCCCGCGTCTCCTCCCTCCTCCCCGCGTCTCCTCCCTCCTCCCCGCGTCTCCTCCCTCCTCCCCCCGTCTCCCCTCCTCCCCCCGTCTCCCCCCTCCTCCCCCGTCTCCCCCCTCCACCCCGCGGCTCCCCCTTCCTCCCCCCGTCTCCCTCCTCCTCCCGCGTCTTCCCCTCCTCCCCCCGTCTCCCCCCTACTCCCCCCGTCTCCCCCTCCTTCCCCCGTCTCCCTCCTCCTCCCGCGTCTTCCCCTCCTCCCCCCGTCTCCCCCCTACTCCCCCCGTCTCCCCCTCCTTCCCCCGTCTCCCCCCTACTCCCCCCGTCTCCCTCCTCCTCCCCACGTCTCCCCCTTCCTCCCCGCGTCTCCCCCCTCCTCCCCCCGTCTCCCCCTCCTTCCCCCGTCTCCCCCCTACTCCCCCCGTCTCCCCCGTCCTCCCCGCGTCTCCCCCCTCCTCCCCCCGTCTCCCCCTCCTCCCCCCGTCTCCCCCTCCTCCCCCCGTCTCCCCCCTCCTCCCCGCGTCTCCCCCCTCCTCCCCCCGTCTCCCCCCTCCTCCCCGCGTCTCCCCCCTCCTCCCCCCGTCTCCCCCCTCCTCCCACCGTCTCCCCCCTCCTCCCCGCGTCTCCCCCCTCCTCCCCGCGTCTCCCCCCGCCACCTCCCCGTATCTCCCTCCTCCCTGCGTCTCCCTCCTCCTCCCCACGTCTCCCCCCTCCCCCCTCCTCCCCGCATCTCTCCCCTCCTCCCCCCGTCTCCCTCCTCCTTTCCCCGTCTCCCTCTTCTCCCCGCATCTCCCCCCTTCTCCCCGTGTCTCCCTCCTCTTTCCCGCGTCTCCCCCCTCCTCCCTGCGTCTCCCTCCTCCCCTCGTCTCCCTCCTTCTCCCTCTTCTCTCCTCCCTCCTCCCCGCGTCTCCCACTCCTCTTCCCCCCCCCACCCCCGGCTGCCCCCCGCCCGCCACCGCCTCCCCCACCCGGGGGAGTTGTGAATTGGAGAACGATTGCGCTCTCCCCTCGTAATGAATAGGAGAGAGAGAGAGAGACAGACAGAGGGCTTCACTGATCTGCTGATGGAGTGAGGTCGCTACCATTCCACCCTGGAGGGTAGGGGGGAGGGGGGAGGGGGTAGAAGGGGGTGTGTGGGGTGGGGACTTGCACTAGAGGAGATGGAGCGACTCCGAGCGGATTCACTGCATGGCGAGGGTTGTGACAAGGGTGTGGGGGAGAGAAGCCTTCACCCAGCAGTGGAGTGACCACGGCTGCTATGATGATGATGGTGGTGGTGGTGGTTTGGGAGATCTTCATCTAGCAGTTGATTGACCGTGGCTGCTATGATGATGATGGTGGTGGTGGTTTGGGGAAGCCTTCACCCAGCAGTGAATTGACCATGGCTGCTATGATGATGATGATGGTGGTGGTGGTGGTTTGGGGAAGCCTTCACCCAGCAATGAATTGACCATGGCTGCTATGATGATGATGATGGTGGTGGTTTGGGGAGGTCTTCACCCAGCAGTGGAGTGACCACGGCTGCTATGATGATGATGATGGTGGTGGTTTGGGGAGGCCTTCACCCAGCAGTGGAGTGACCACGGCTGCTATGATTATGATGATGATGGTGGTGGCTTGGGGAAGCCTTCACCCAGCAGTGGAGTGACCACGGCTGCTATGATGTGGTAGAGTTTGCAACTGCTCCGTGTTTTGACTCCAGAACACAAGAGGCATGGGCGTGACAAGGGGCGGTGGGGGGGTGGAGATATTCAGGCAAAGTGAGAGGCTGGGACACTCACTCCGTGTGCCAGGGCACGCAGAGCTGAAATTCACTTCCCGTTGCCGAACTACTGAACTAAACTACTATTTATATAAACTAGATTTGAAGCTTTCGTGACTGCAAGAATTCATAGCCTTTGGTTTTTTCGGTAAAGTCGCTTAGGTATAAAATAAAATAATAGTTCTTCTTGGTTCTTTCGGTAAAGTCCTCAGGTGAAGAACAGGTCTGTCGGGAAGACAGACCTGTTCTTCACCTGAGGACGGCTGCTTGAGTTGTGGCCGAAACGTCGTGAGAATTCCTTTATGATGTTTTATTTTTATTATTTTATTATTTCCTTTCTACGTGACTTTACCGAAAGAACCAAGAAGATGAATCCCTGCAGTGACGAAAGCTTTAAATCGAAAAATAATAGTTGTTGAGTTGTTTTCATTAATTTGATTTGATTTTTTACCTACGTGACTTTACCGAAGAAACCAAGGAGTATATATAAGCTATATATATGTTTATTTTAATTATTATGCCTCGTGTTAGGCCCCAAGTGAGCTCCATTGCTTTTCTTATTCAGTAGCGGGCTTGGCAATCAGGAACGATAGACGAATTAAGTGGCGTTTCATCGTCGTCGTCGTCATCGTCATCACCACGTGGAATTGCATAGCGGTAGCGAAGTAGCTCTGAACGCGTGGTGATGTTGATTCTAAATGTGTGAGGGGGTATGGGGCGGGAGGGAGAGACCCCGTGACAGTATCCACTTGACCACTGGCAGAGACAGAGAGACACTGGCAGAGAGAGAGAGACTTTTCACTTTTAGACAACTTTTATTGCCGCCAGCAGCAACAGCACTGGAGGCGATTCCGATACGGACTGGTCGGATCACATGATATGCTTGATTCTCTCCGCCCTCTCCCTCCCCCCGTCCCCTCCCCCTCCTCTCTATATTTAAGGGACCGTCACAGAAACGACCCCTCTCTTTGTGCCGATGTGTGTCCTCTCTCTGTGTGCCGTTGTGATGTCTGTCTGCTTGTATGTCTGTCTATAGTTTACTAGTTAGATTTTTGTTGCTCACACTTAAAATTCTAACTTAGCAAATTTTGAAACACGTAATCAACCAGGCTATGCGTTAATTGTGTGTTAACCGACTCTCTGTGTTGTATTACATCACATTTCGATATTTTACTAGGTTATTTACTTTTCGTGTGCCTGCCTCCTAATTTTCAGGCTTGCGTGCCCGTGCCGCGTTGTCAGCTTGCTCCTCTCTCTGTGTGCCGTTGTGATGTCTGTCTGCTTGTATGTCTGTCTATAGTTTTTTCTAGTTAGATTTTTGTTGCTATTTCTTTTATGCCTGATGATGATTGCTTGTGTTGCAATCGAAACGTCGTAATATGTTACTTTATTTTAATTTATTATTTTATTTTTAGACGTGACTTAACCGAAAAGAACCAAATAATAAAGAGATACGACTCTCCATTATGATGCTTCGAACCTCCGCTAATCCCCTATATACAACATCACAAACCTCCGCTAATCCCCTATATAAAACATCACAAACCTCCACTAGTCCCCTATACAAAAAAATTAACCTCCCCTAATCCCCTATATAAAACATCACACACCTCCGCTAATCCCCTATATAAAACATCACACACCTACCCTAATCCCCTATATAAAAACACATTAACCTCCCCTAATCCCCTATATAAAACATCACACACCTCCGCTAATCCCCTATATAAAACATCACACACCTACCCTAATCCCCTATATAAAAACACATTAACCTCCCCTAATCCCCTATATAAAACATCACACACCTCCGCTAATCCCCTATATTGAACATTACAAACCTCCTCTAATCCCCTATTTAAAACAACACAAACGTCCCCTATCCCCCTATATAAAACATCACATACCTCCCCTAATCCCCTATATAAAACAAAACAAACCTCCCCTAATCCCCTATATAAAATCACACACCTCAACTAATCTCCTATATAAACAACACAAACCTCCCCTAATCCCCTATATGAAACATCACACACCTCCCCTAATCCCCTATATAAAAAAAAAACATTAACCTCCCCTAATCCCCTATATAAAACATCACAAACCTCCCCTAATCCCCTATATAAAACATCACAAACCTCCCCTAATCCCCTATATAAAAAAAACATTAACCTCCCCTAATCCCCTATATAAAACATCACAAACCTCCCCTAATCCCCTATATAAAACATCACAAACCTCCCCTAATCCCCTATATAAAACAACACAAACTTCCCCTAATCCCCTATATAAAACATCACACACCTCCGCTAATCCCCTATATAACACATCACAAAACTCCGCTAATCCCCTATATAAAACAACACAAACTTCCCCTAATCCCCTATATAAAACATCACACACCTCCGCTAATCCCCTATATAACACATCACAAAACTCCGCTAATCCCATATATAAAACAACACAAACTTCCCATAATCCCCTATATAAAACATCACACACCTCCGCTAATCCCCTATATAAAACATCACAAAACTCCGCTAATCCCCTATATAAAACAACACAAACTTCCCATAATCCCCTATATAAAACATCACAAACCTCCCCTAATCCCCTATATAAAACATCACAAACCTCCCCTAATCCCCTATATAAAACAACACAAACTTCCCCTAATCCCCTATATAAAATATCAAACACCTCCGCTAATCCCCTATATAAAACATCACAAAACTCCGCTAATCCCCTATATAAAACAACACAAACTTCCCCTAATCCCCTATATAAAACATCACACACCTCCGCTAATCCCCTATATAACACATCACAAAACTCCGCTAATCCCCTATATAAAGCAACACAAACTTCCCATAATCCCCTATATAAAACATCACACACCTCCGCTAATCCCCTATATAAACATCACAACCCTCTACTAATCCCCTTTATAAAACATCACAAACCTCCCCTAATCCCCTATATGAAACATAACAAACCTCCCCTAATCCCCTATAGAAAACAGCAGAAACCTCCACTAGTCCCCTATATACAAAACATAAACCTCCCCTAATGCCCAACACAAACGACCCCTAATCCCCTCTATAAGACAACACAAACCTCCACCAATCCCCTACAAACGTCCCCTAATCCCCTCTATAAGACAACACAAACCTCCACAAATCCCCTACAAACGTCCCCTAATCCCCTCTATAAGACAACACAAACCTCCACCAATCCCCTACAAACGTCCCCTAATCCTCTCTATAAGACAACACAAACCTCCACCAATCCCCTACAAACGTGCCCTAATCCCCTCTATAAGACAACACAAACCTCCACCAATCCCCTACAAACGTCCCCTAATCCCCTCTATAAGACAACACAAACCTCCACCAATCCCCTACAAACGTCCCCTAATCCACACAAACCTCCATCAATCCCCTACATTTGCATCTGCAGAGTAATGCCTCTTTGGAACGGGCACCCAAATGACCCAACGATTCCAGCAAAGATCGATGCAGCACGTTTTGGCTTTTTTAGTAAATGTATTGGAGCTTACACTACAATACACTTCACTATATACACTACACTATACACTACACTACTATACACTACACTACTATACACTTCACTATCTACACTACACTATACACTACTATACACTTCACTGTATACTCTACACTATACACTACACTACTATACACTACACTACTATACACTACACTATATACACTACACTATACACTATACTACAATACATCTCACTATATACATTACACTATACACTACTATACACTACACGACTATACACTACACTACAATACACTTCACTACTATACACTACACTATACACTACACTACTATACACTACACTATATACACTACACTTCTGAACACTACACTGCTATACACTACACTATAAACTAGAATACTATACACGTCACTATATACATTACACTACTATACACTTCACTATAAACACTACACTATACACTACACTACTATACACTACACTATACACTACACTACTATACACTACACTATACACTACACTACTATACACTACACTATACACTACACTACTATACACTTCACTATAAACACTACACTATACACTTCACTATAAACACTACACTATACACTACACTACTATACACTTCACTATATACACTACACTATACACTACACTACTATACACTATACTACTATACACTACACTATACACTACACTACTATACACTACACTATATACACTACACTATACACTACACTATACACTACACTACTATACACTACACTATACACTACACTACTATACACTACACTACTATACACTACACTATACACTATACTACTATACACTACTATACACTACGCTACTATACACTACACTACTATACACTACACTACTATACACTACACTATACACTCCACTACTATACACTACACTATACACTCCACTACTATACACTTCACTATATACACTACGCTACCACACTTCACTATATACTTACACTATACACTACTATACACTACACTACTCTATACTACACTATATACTACACTGCCATGCACTACATTTTATACTACACTACTATATACTACACTATACACTACTATACCCTACACTACTATACACGACACTATACACACGACACTATACGCTAGACTAGTACAAACTTCACTTTATACACTACACTATACACTACACGACTATACATTACACTAGTATACATTTCACTATATACACTGCACGTAGCCTTTCGCGACCAACATTATTCATAATAAAGGTTTGTTGGGTTAGATTGCGTAAGTATAATTGTGTCGTAACCCTCCACCACCCGGGGTTTGTCACGTTAACAACGCGGCAATCAGTTACCAGAGGTGTGGACTCGAGTCATGTGACTTGGACTCGAGTCAGACTCGAGTCATGAATTTGATGACTTGCGACTCGACTTGGACTTGCATAACAATGACTTTGTCCCACCTATGAGATGTGGACTCGAGTCATGTGACTTGGACTCGAGTCAGACTCGAGTCATGAATTTGATGACTTGCGACTCGACTTGGACTTGCATAACAATGACTTTGTCCCACCTCTGTCAGTTACCATCTCAGCCCACCGCTGTGTTTGAGAGTAAATCCGCAATGTACACATTCTTGCTATCCAACCCAAAAACGTTTGTTAGTAAATGTATTATACATGTGTAGTGTAGTGGCTCTAGCTGGTGGACTGCAGCGGCTATTGTATTAGCAGCAGCAATAGTAGCAGCATCGAGAGCACTATCATCATCATGAGCAGCAGTAGGTCTGTGTAGTGTAATGGCGCCGGCTGGTGGATACTAGCGGCTATTGTATTAGCAGCAATAGCAGCAGGATCAAGAGCACTATCATCATCATCATCATTATCAGCAATAGCAGCAGGATCAAGAGCACTATCATCATCATCATTATCAGCAATAGCAGCAGGATCAAGAGCACTATCATCATCATCATTATCAGCAGTAGGTCTGTGTAGTGTAACAGCCCCGGCTGGTGGAAAGCACCAGCTATGGCATTAGCAGCAATAGTAGCAGCATCAAGAGCACGATCATCATCATCATTAGCAGCAGTAGGTCTGTGTAGTGTAACAGTGCCGGCTGGTGGAAAGCAGCGGCTATGGTATTAGCAGCAATAGCAGCAGGATCAAGAGCACTATCATCATCATCATCATTAGCAGCAATAGCAGCAGGATCAAGAGCACTATCATCATCATCATTAGCAGCAGGAGGTCTGTGTAGTGTAACAGCGCTGGCTGGTGGAAGGCAGTGGCAGCTGTGGTGGACAGAGAGCACACACGGCGTGTTGGCAGAGCGGAAAAACTAAGGTGAGGGTCACAGAGAACCCCGTTTGGAGGCCCCGTGGAACCTGCCGGCGGATTCGAGAAGGAAGGCGTGGCCAGGGCAGAGCCCAGGGCCGCGCCGGGAGCATAAAAGGAGCGGAGAGCAGGGGGCTCTGGGCTGCCGGAGTTGGGAGTGGACCCGTCTCATCGTCGCTGTCGTCTCTCCGTCGTCGTCGCCGCTAAACGTCTCCGCTGGATGTTGTTGCGTGACATAGGAGAGCAGTCGGCTGTCTCGGTCAGCGCCGTCGGTGTTAGACGGCCAAAGTTGTGTACAGGCCTAGCTGTTGTGTACAGGCCCAGCTATGGCTGTAGAGTTTGGTAATGCATGTTGTTTACGTCGTTTATTGTGAAAATTCGGTCACAGTTCCTATGATCACTGTTTCATTGCTTTTATGGCTTTATTTTAGTGATTTTTTAAACGTTTTTCGGTTTGGCCATGTTTGTTTGTTGTAGTACGGAGTTAGACTGATGGCCTTAATCTAAGTTGTCTTGTGGTTGTTGTTGTTGTTTGACTTGCATCCCACTGGGATTTTTGCACACAGCGTTGGTGTACGGTGCTTTTTCTGCAACATTTTGCTGTCTTTTCTTGGATTTTCTGTTTGCACTTAGTCACATATTCACTTTAAGATGTTTTCTTGTTCATGTTTTTGTTTTCTGTTTGTTGCGGTTGCACCCGATTCAAGAGCCGAATGGCTCACAGGGCTATACCTAATAAATGAAACTTGAAACTTGAGGCTGAGCCACTGTGGAGAGTGTGCGGACAAGAGCGTGGAAGTTGTGTTAAATATTCTTTGGGTTCGCGCGGTAAAGTCACGTAGCTAGAAACTAAATTGATAATACAAATAAAAAGCACGACGTTTCGATCGCAACGCAAGTGGTCGTCATCAGGATCGAAAACGTCGTGGTTTTTATTTGCATTATTAATTATTTTTCTATCTACGTGACTTTACCGAAAGAACCAACGGATGTTAATTCCTGCAGTCACAAAAGCTTTTAGTAAAAAATTTGTGTTAAATAAAGAAGTGCCCTCCTACAAACTCTGTCTCTGAACCATTGACCCTACACACACATGCAAAATGTTAGGCAATTTGCCGATGCTAATGTGATTCACGCTCTCATTCATACGCACCACCCCCCTACCACCCCCCTACCAACCCCCCCCCCCACTTCGATCCATCTCGTTCGTTGCCTTCCCCTCCCTGCGTGTGTCAAGGTGAGGAGGTCATCATCATCATCGTCGTCGTCGTCATCGTCATCATCATCGTCACCATCATCACCATCATTGTCATCACCATCATCATTATCATCATCATCGTCGTCGTCATTGTCATCATCATCGTCATCATCATCACCATCATTGTCATCGTCATCATCTCCATTATCATCATCACCATCGTCGTCGTCATCGTCATCATCATCGTCACCATCATCACCATCATTGTCATCACCATCATCATCATCATTATCATCATCACCATCATTATCGTCGTCGTCATCACCATCACCCTCATCGTCGTCATCTTCGCCAACATCGTCAAGATCATCATCACCACCATCATCAACGTCATCATCATCAACCTTGTCATCACCATCATGGTCATCATTGTTACCATCATCGAAATCATCGTCATCACCCTCATCGTCGTCACCATCACCATTATGATCGTCACCATCCTCATCTTCACCATCACCTCCTGCACCCTGCACACCACGTGTCCCACCCATCACTACTTCCTCTACCCTGCACACCACGTGTCCCACCCATCACTACCTCCTCCACCCTACACACCACGTGTCCCACCCATCACCACCTCCTCCTGCACCCTGCACACCACTCGTCCCACCCATCACCACCTCCTCCTGCACCCTGCACACTACGCGTCCCACCCATCACCACCACCTCCTGCACCCTGCACACCACGTGTCCCACCCATCACCACCACCTCCTCCACCCTGCACACTACGTGTCCCACCCATCACTACCACCTCCTCCACCCTGCACACCACGTGTCCCACCCATCACCACCACCTCCTGCACCCTGCACACTACGTGTCTCACCTATCACTACCACCTCCTCCACCCTGTACACCACGTGTCCCACCCATCACCACCACCTCCTGCACCTTGCACAATACGCGTCCCACCCATCACCACCACCTCCACCCTGCACACCACGTGTCCCACCCATCACCACCTCCTCCTCCACCCTGCACACCATGCGTCCCACCCATCACCACCTCCTCCTCCACCCTGCACACCATGCGTCCCACCCATCACCACCTCCTCCTCCACCCTGCACACCATGCGTCCCACCCATCACCACCTCCTCCTCCACCCTGCACACCACGTGTCCCACCCATCACCACCTCCTCCTCCACCCTGCACACCATGCGTCCCACCCATCACCACCTCCTCCTCCACCCTGCACACCACGTGTCCCACCCATCACCACCTCCTCCTCCACCCTGCACACCACGTGTCCCACCCATCACCACCTCCTCCTCCACCCTGCACACTACGTGTCCCACCCATCACCACCTCCTCCTCCACCCTGTACACCACGTGTCCCACCCATCACCACCTCCTCCACCCTGCACACCACGTGTCCCACCCATCACCACCTCCTCCTCCACCCTGTACACCACGTGTCCCACCCATCACCACCTCCTCCTCCACCCTGCACACCACGTGTCCCACCCATCACCACCTCCTCCTCCACCCTGCACACCACGTGTCCCACCCATCACCACCTCCTCCTCCACCCTGCACACTACGTGTCCCACCCATCACCACCTCCTCCTCCACCCTGTACACCACGTGTCCCACCCATCACCACCTCCTCCACCCTGCACACCACGTGTCCCACCCATCACCACCTCCTCCTCCACCCTGTACACCACGTGTCCCACCCATCACCACCTCCTCCACCCTGCACACCACGCGTCCCACCCATCACCACCTCCTCCTCCACCCTGTACACCACGCGTCCCACCCATCACCACCTCCTCCTCCACCCTGTACACCACGTGTCCCACCCATCACCACCTCCTCCTCCACCCTGTACACCACGTGTCCCACCCATCACCACCTCCTCCACCCTGCACACCACATGTCCCACCCATCACCTCCTCCTCCTCCACCCTGCACACCACGTGTCCCACCCATCACCAATCCTCCTGCACCTTGCACACCACGTGTCCCACCCATCACCACCTCCTCCTTCACCCTGCACACCACTCGTCCCACCCATCACCACCTCCTCCTCCACCCTGCACACCACGCGTCCCACCCATCACTACCTCCTCCTCCACCCTGCACACCACGTGTCCCACCCATCACCACCTCCTCCTCAACCCTGCACACCACGTGTCCCACCCATCACCACCTCCTCCTCCACCCTGCACACTACGTGTCCCACCCATCACCACCTCCTCCTCCACCCTGTACACCACGTGTCCCACCCATCACCACCTCCTCCACCCTGCACACCACGTGTCCCACCCATCACCACCTCCTCCTCCACCCTGTACACCACGTGTCCCACCCATCACCACCTCCTCCTCCACCCTGCACACCACGTGTCCCACCCATCACCACCTCCTCCTCCACCCTGCACACCACGTGTCCCACCCATCACCACCTCCTCCTCCACCCTGCACACTACGTGTCCCACCCATCACCACCTCCTCCTCCACCCTGTACACCACGTGTCCCACCCATCACCACCTCCTCCACCCTGCACACCACGTGTCCCACCCATCACCACCTCCTCCTCCACCCTGTACACCACGTGTCCCACCCATCACCACCTCCTCCACCCTGCACACCACGCGTCCCACCCATCACCACCTCCTCCTCCACCCTGTACACCACGCGTCCCACCCATCACCACCTCCTCCTCCACCCTGTACACCACGTGTCCCACCCATCACCACCTCCTCCTCCACCCTGTACACCACGTGTCCCACCCATCACCACCTCCTCCACCCTGCACACCACATGTCCCACCAATCACCTCCTCCTCCTCCACCCTGCACACCACGTGTCCCACCCATCACCAATCCTCCTGCACCTTGCACACCACGTGTCCCACCCATCACCACCTCCTCCTTCACCCTGCACACCACTCGTCCCACCCATCACCACCTCCTCCTCCACCCTGCACACAACGCGTCCCACCCATCACTACCTCCTCCTCCACCCTGCACACCACGTGTCCCACCCATCACCACCTCCTCCTCAACCCTGCACACCACGTGTCCCACCCATCACCAATCCTCCTGCACCTTGCACACCACGTGTCCCACCCATCACCAATCCTCCTGCACCTTGCACACCACGTGTCCCACCCATCACTACCACCTCCTGCACCCTGCACACCACGTGTCCCACCCATCACCAATCCTCCTGCACCTTGCACACCACGTGTCCCACCCATCACTACCACCTCCTGCACCCTGCACACCACGTGTCCCACCCATCACTACTTCCTCTACCCTGCACACCACGTGTCCCACCCATCACTACCTCCTCCACCCTACACACCACGTGTCCCACCCATCACCACCTCCTCCTGCACCCTGCACACCACTCGTCCCACCCATCACCACCTCCTCCTGCACCCTGCACACTACGCGTCCCACCCATCACCACCACCTCCTGCACCCTGCACACCACGTGTCCCACCCATCACCACCACCTCCTCCACCCTGCACACTACGTGTCCCACCCATCACTACCACCTCCTCCACCCTGCACACCACGTGTCCCACCCATCACCACCACCTCCTGCACCCTGCACACTACGTGTCTCACCTATCACTACCACCTCCTCCACCCTGTACACCACGTGTCCCACCCATCACCACCACCTCCTGCACCTTGCACAATACGCGTCCCACCCATCACCACCACCTCCACCCTGCACACCACGTGTCCCACCCATCACCACCTCCTCCTCCACCCTGCACACCATGCGTCCCACCCATCACCACCTCCTCCTCCACCCTGCACACCATGCGTCCCACCCATCACCACCTCCTCCTCCACCCTGCACACCATGCGTCCCACCCATCACCACCTCCTCCTCCACCCTGCACACCACGTGTCCCACCCATCACCACCTCCTCCTCCACCCTGCACACCATGCGTCCCACCCATCACCACCTCCTCCTCCACCCTGCACACCACGTGTCCCACCCATCACCACCTCCTCCTCCACCCTGCACACCACGTGTCCCACCCATCACCACCTCCTCCTCCACCCTGCACACTACGTGTCCCACCCATCACCACCTCCTCCTCCACCCTGTACACCACGTGTCCCACCCATCACCACCTCCTCCACCCTGCACACCACGTGTCCCACCCATCACCACCTCCTCCTCCACCCTGTACACCACGTGTCCCACCCATCACCACCTCCTCCTCCACCCTGCACACCACGTGTCCCACCCATCACCACCTCCTCCTCCACCCTGCACACCACGTGTCCCACCCATCACCACCTCCTCCTCCACCCTGCACACTACGTGTCCCACCCATCACCACCTCCTCCTCCACCCTGTACACCACGTGTCCCACCCATCACCACCTCCTCCACCCTGCACACCACGTGTCCCACCCATCACCACCTCCTCCTCCACCCTGTACACCACGTGTCCCACCCATCACCACCTCCTCCACCCTGCACACCACGCGTCCCACCCATCACCACCTCCTCCTCCACCCTGTACACCACGCGTCCCACCCATCACCACCTCCTCCTCCACCCTGTACACCACGTGTCCCACCCATCACCACCTCCTCCTCCACCCTGTACACCACGTGTCCCACCCATCACCACCTCCTCCACCCTGCACACCACATGTCCCACCCATCACCTCCTCCTCCTCCACCCTGCACACCACGTGTCCCACCCATCACCAATCCTCCTGCACCTTGCACACCACGTGTCCCACCCATCACCACCTCCTCCTTCACCCTGCACACCACTCGTCCCACCCATCACCACCTCCTCCTCCACCCTGCACACCACGCGTCCCACCCATCACTACCTCCTCCTCCACCCTGCACACCACGTGTCCCACCCATCACCACCTCCTCCTCAACCCTGCACACCACGTGTCCCACCCATCACCACCTCCTCCTCCACCCTGCACACTACGTGTCCCACCCATCACCACCTCCTCCTCCACCCTGTACACCACGTGTCCCACCCATCACCACCTCCTCCACCCTGCACACCACGTGTCCCACCCATCACCACCTCCTCCTCCACCCTGTACACCACGTGTCCCACCCATCACCACCTCCTCCTCCACCCTGCACACCACGTGTCCCACCCATCACCACCTCCTCCTCCACCCTGCACACCACGTGTCCCACCCATCACCACCTCCTCCTCCACCCTGCACACTACGTGTCCCACCCATCACCACCTCCTCCTCCACCCTGTACACCACGTGTCCCACCCATCACCACCTCCTCCACCCTGCACACCACGTGTCCCACCCATCACCACCTCCTCCTCCACCCTGTACACCACGTGTCCCACCCATCACCACCTCCTCCACCCTGCACACCACGCGTCCCACCCATCACCACCTCCTCCTCCACCCTGTACACCACGCGTCCCACCCATCACCACCTCCTCCTCCACCCTGTACACCACGTGTCCCACCCATCACCACCTCCTCCTCCACCCTGTACACCACGTGTCCCACCCATCACCACCTCCTCCACCCTGCACACCACATGTCCCACCCATCACCTCCTCCTCCTCCACCCTGCACACCACGTGTCCCACCCATCACCAATCCTCCTGCACCTTGCACACCACGTGTCCCACCCATCACCACCTCCTCCTTCACCCTGCACACCACTCGTCCCACCCATCACCACCTCCTCCTCCACCCTGCACACCACGCGTCCCACCCATCACTACCTCCTCCTCCACCCTGCACACCACGTGTCCCACCCATCACCACCTCCTCCTCAACCCTGCACACCACGTGTCCCACCCATCACCAATCCTCCTGCACCTTGCACACCACGTGTCCCACCCATCACCAATCCTCCTGCACCTTGCACACCACGTGTCCCACCCATCACTACCACCTCCTGCACCCTGCACACCACGTGTCCCACCCATCACCAATCCTCCTGCACCTTGCACACCACGTGTCCCACCCATCACTACCACCTCCTGCACCCTGCACACCACGTGTCCCACCCATCACCAATCCTCCTGCACCTTGCACACCACGTGTCCCACCCATCACTACCACCTCCTGCACCCTGCACACCACGTGTCCCACCCATCACCACCTCCTCCACCCTGCACACCACGTGTCCCACCCATCACCACCTCCTCCTCCACCCTGCACACCACGTGTCCCACCCATCATCACCTCCTCCTCCACCCTGCACACCACGTGTCCCACCCATCACCACCTCCTCCTCCACCCTGCACACCACGTGTCCCACCCATCACCACCTCCTCCACCCTGCACACCACGTGTCCCACCCATCATCTCCTCCTCCTCCACCCTGCACACCACGTGTCCCACCCATCACCACCTCCTCCTCCACCCTGCACACCACGTGTCCCACCCATCACCACCTCCTCCACCCTGCACACCACGTGTCCCACCCATCACCACCTCCTCCTCCACCCTGTACACCACGCGTCCCACCCATAATCACCTCCTCCACCCTGCACACCACGTGTCCCACCCATAATCACCTCCTCCTCCACCCTGCACACCACGTGTCCCACCCATAATCACCTCCTCCACCCTGCACACCACGTGTCCCACCCATAATCACCTCCTCCTCCACCCTGCACACCACGTGTCCCACCCATCACCATCACCACCTCCTCCTCCACCCTGCACACCACGTGTCCCACCCATCATCTCCTCCTCCACCCTGCACAACACGTGTCCCACCCATCACCACCTCCTCCTCCACCCTGCACACCACGTGTCCCACCCATCACCATCACCACCTCCTCCTCCACCCTGTACAACACGTGTCCCACCCATCACCACCTCCTCCTCCCATGCACTTGTGACGCATCATCATCATCGTGTGGAAGTTCACAGCGGTAGCCGAATTCTCTAAACGCGTCGCGTTCAATGTGAATGTGGAGTTGAGCACTGCGGAAGGTCGGAGAAAACACACGAGGCAGACGCAGCAAACTCCGAATCTACAGCAGCAGCAGCAGGCGTCAGGGTCGGGGTCGAACTCACGACCTCCTGTAGACCTGGCGAGGTAGTTAACATTTCCTAGCCACTGTGATGATGATTAGAGAGAGTAACCGCAAACTCCAAATATACAGCAGCAGCAGGCATCGTCAGGGTCGGGATCGAACCCACGACCTCCTGTAAACCAGGCGAGGTAGTCAACATCTCCTTGCCAGCGCGTCGTCCCAGCTAGCCCTATTGGTTGTTGCACAGCTGCACTGACCACTTTAGATCAGACGACGACAGATGCAGAAGCAGCAGTAGCAGCAGCATCATCATCAGAGTTCTGCAGAGGAGGACGATGATGACGTTTTATCGAATCATGTGCGACCAAATACCGTGTCCGTCTCCTGCTAATGGGATGGTTAGAACATTCTCGGAATGCCAGGGCGAGAGATTCGCCCGACTGATGGAATTCCCAAAGCGGAGCTAGGGAGATGGGAATTTCAAGCTTTCACAACCACCACCATCATCACCACCACCGAAGACAAAGGTCCCCCGTGTAGCCTCTAACAGACTGTAGGGGCAAGTGCTGTTAGATAGTAGCAGTTATGAAGGTAGACACGGACAAAGGTCCCCCGTGTAGCCTCTAACAGACTGTAGGGGCAAGTGCTGTTAGCGAGTAGCACCTGTGAAGGTAGACACAGACAAAGGTCCCCCGTGTAGCCTCTAACAGACTGTAGGGGCAAGTGCTGTTAGCGAGTAGCAGCTATAAAGGTAGACACAGACAAAGGTCCCCCGTGTAGCCTCTAACAGACTGTAGGGGCAAGTGCTGTTAGCGAGCAGCACCTATGAAGGCCGGCACGGCACACGAGGGAGTGGGTGGCCAGCACCACGCCCGGCCGCCTTTGTCTCCCCAGTGACGATGTTTTACACAACGCACCAGGTACTCATTTAAGGCTGAGTCGACCTAGGGGAGGCCCAGGACCGGTTCAGATAATCGTCACCGGTGATGTTGGCCGTGAGCGGGAATCGAACCCGGATCGCCAGGTTCGTAGCGCAGCATAGCGCTAACCACTGCACCACCGCCACCACTACCACCGCCACCATCGATCAGGACACATGGATATCAAGAGGAATTCATTCATTCAGCAGTGGATTGATTGCACGTGGTGGTGGTGGTGGTGATGATGGTGGTGGTGGTTGTAGGGGTCACGGCTGCAGGCATCTGCCAGTCGTCATCTCGGTCGGGCAACCCACGGCACCCGCTGGGTCTGTCTCGTGACCTCCTGCTAGCAGGGAGATTTCGACACTTCACGTGGCCTCAATGGTGAAGAAAATCCCAAAAACACGAATAATAAGTATAACCCGTAAAAACAAAGTTTTTCACTATAAATCCTTTATATGCGTGGCAGCGAACTTAATATAAAGGATTTAAAAATATATCCGCCTGTGGAGGACGCGGGGATCGATCCCGCGACCTTTGGCATGGGAAGCGAGGGCGCTACCAACTGCGCTACTCTGCCACGGCCTGTGGAGGGGTTGCGCTCTGGGCTCCTACACTGTGAATGAGTTCTATTTGAATAAATGTAAAATAATTTTTTTTCACGAACATTAATTGTCACGCACAACGAGTCTGTGTGCAAAATGTCAGCTCGATTGGATCACGGGAAGTGGGTTAAAAAACGACCGAAAGATTTGCACGGTCATAAGCAAGCAAGCAAGCACGCAAGCAAGCAAGCAAGCACGGAAGCAAGCAAGCGAACTTAATATAAAGGATTTAAAAATTAAACTGTTTTATGTTAAACCAGGTAAAGTCCGCTTAATGCGTGTAGATTATTTCGATTATCTTGACTGCTAGAAATGTCCACGTGATGAGCCTCCGTCCCTGAGCTATCAATTGTGGCAAAGTTGCTTCTGAAAAAACAGCGACTCGCTCAGTCGACTTTACCCAGTAAACTAAAAAAA
Organism: Lampetra fluviatilis; assembly: GCF_964198595.1. Lineage (NCBI taxonomy): Eukaryota > Metazoa > Chordata > Hyperoartia > Petromyzontiformes > Petromyzontidae > Lampetra > Lampetra fluviatilis. Next base: position 4,974,339 of record NC_136338.1, read on the forward strand.
AAATGTAGTTTCGTTTTCATTTGTGTATCCGAGATACGTTTCAGTCATATCGGTTTGTGTCTTTTTGTATCGTTGGTAGCCGTGACCTTCTGATCACCGTAACCCTTACTGGAAATCTGTAAAGTGAAGAGCTGCATAGCATGATAATTGGTTGTTTTACCCTTCTATCTGGCAACAAAACTGACACCTTTTAACAAGGAGTCATGTTTGCATAGACCGCAATACCTGCAGCCATAATACAAACAAAAGACACAACTCTGATAATATGCACTGTCCTTGAAGTTGATTGGTCCACACCCGAGACAGCTTTCCTTAGAGCCTAGTCTCACATGGGTTGGACCAGATGACGCCAAAAGGCGCACATCTCTAAGACAATGCACCATCAGAGTATGAGAGCTCGGGGCAAGCATCTACACTATGGGAACCTCATTTGCCAGTAAAAATATGATAATTGGTTTTTTTACCCTTCTATCTGGCAACAAAACTGACACCTTTTTACAAGGAGTCATGTTTGCATAGACCGCAATACCTGCAGTCATAATACAAACAAAAGACACAACTCTGATAATGTATGCACTGTCCTTGAAGTTGATTGGTCCACACCCGAGACAGCTTTCCTTAGAGCCTAGTCTCACATGTTGCCAGATAGAAGGGTAAAAAACCAATAATCATATTTTTACTGGCAAATGAGGTTCCAATGGTGTAAAAGCTTCATAGCTTATCGGATTTCCCCTCCAGTATAAATAAATATTCTCATCCTGACCTCTCTCTCTCTCTCTCTCCCCGTTGGTATCTCTGTGTGTGTGTCTATCTCTCTCGCTCCCCATGCTCCGAGACCGTATCCCCGGAATTGCGGAGTTCACTTACGTGGGATCAATTATCGGACAAGAACGCGGCTGAAAGGTATCCCTGATTGTTGCGCGGTGCATAACACTCGATCATAAAATTACGAGAATGGGCTCACTTGCGCGTGGAATTGGACGGTGGCTAGGAGATGTTAACTACCTCGCCTGGTACGCATGAGGTCCTGGGTTGGATCCCGACCCTGACGATGTCTGCTACATCCACAACAACCACAACCACCACCAACCACCACCACCAACAACCACTATCAAAGACCCCCCGTATAGCCTTTAACAGACTGTAGGGGCAAGTGCTTTTAGCGAGCACCTATGATGGCTGGCACGGCACACGATGGGGTGGGTAGGTGGCCAGCACCACGCCCGGCCGCCTTTGTCTCCCCAGTGGCGATGTTTACTACACACCGCACCAGGTACTCATTTGAGGCTGAGTCGACCTCAGAGAGGCCCAGGACGGGTTCAGATAATCGTCACTGGTGTTGGCCGTGAGCGGGAATCGAACTCGGGTGGCCGGGTTCGTAGCGCAGCGTGGCGCTAACCGCTGCACCACCGCTCCCCACACTACACGCACACACAGACACACTCACTACACACACTACACACACAACACACACACTACACTGACACACACACACTGACACACACACACACACACTGACACACACACTGACACACAAAGATCCCCCGTATAGCCTTAACAGACTGTAGGGGCAAGTGCTGTTAGCGAGCACCTATGAAGGCCGGAACGGCACACGATGGGGTGGGTAGGTGGCCAGCACCACGCCCGACCGCCTTTGTCTCCCCAGTGGCGATGTTTACACATCACACCAGGTACTCATTTCAGGCTGAGTCGACCTAGGGGAGGCCCAGGACCGGTTCAGATAATCGTCACTGGTGTTGGCCGTGAGCGGGAATCGAACCCGGGTCGCTAGGTTCATAACGCAGCGCGCTAACCGCTACACTGACACACATACACACACTGACACACAAACACTGACACACACACACACTGACACACACACACACTGACACACATACACACTGACACACACACACACTGACACACACACACACTGACACACACACACACTGACACACACACACACTGACACACACACACACTGACACACAAACACTGACACACACACACACTGACACACACACACACTGACACACAAACACTGACACACACACACACTGACACACACACACACTGACACACAAACACTGACACACACACACACTGACACACATACACACTGACACACATACACACTGACACACACACACACTGACACACATACACACTGACACACAAACACTGACACACACACACACTGACACACACACACACTGACACACAAACACTGACACACACACACACTGACACACACACACACTGACACACAAACACTGACACACACACACACTGACACACATACACACTGACACACATACACACTGACACACACACACACTGACACACATACACACTGACACACAAACACTGACACACACACACACTGACACACACACACACTGACACACACACACACACTGACACACACACACACTGACACACACACACACTGACACACAAACACTGACACACATACACACTGACACACATACACACTGACACACACACACACACACTGACACACACACACACTGACACACAAACACTGACACACACACACACTGACACACACACACACTGACACACAAACACTGACACACACACACACTGACACACATACACACTGACACACATACACACTGACACACACACACACTGACACACATACACACTGACACACAAACACTGACACACACACACACTGACACACACACACACTGACACACACACACACACTGACACACACACACACTGACACACATACACACTGACACACATACACACTGACACACACACACACTGACACACATACACACTGACACACAAACACTGACACACACACACACTGACACACACACACACTGACACACACACACACACTGACACACACACACACTGACACACACACACACTGACACACAAACACTGACACACATACACACTGACACACATACACACTGACACACACACACACACACTGACACACACACACACTGACACACAAACACTGACACACACACACACTGACACACACACACACTGACACACAAACACTGACACACACACACACTGACACACATACACACTGACACACATACACACTGACACACACACACACTGACACACATACACACTGACACACAAACACTGACACACACACACACTGACACACACACACACTGACACACACACACACACTGACACACACACACACTGACACACACACACACTGACACACAAACACTGACACACATACACACTGACACACATACACACTGACACACAAACACTGACACACACACACACTGACACACACACACACTGACACACAAACACTGACACACACACACACTGACACACAAACACTGACACACACACACACTGACACACACACACACACTGACACACACACACACTGACACACACAAACACTGACACACACACACACTGACACACATACACACTGACACACATACACACTGACACACACACACTGACACACATACACACTGACACACAAACACTGACACACACACACACTGACACACACACACACTGACACACACACATACTGACACACACACACAGCCACCCACACGGTCACACGCGTACGCAGGGAGAGCATCAACGGCGCAGTCGAAGCCACGAGACACGATCGACCCACTGCTGGATGAATAGAGGTGTGGGGTCAGGACGGCGGGGTGGTGGTGGTGGTGAGTGGTGGTGGTGGTGGTGAGTGAGGTGGTGGTGGTGGTGGTGAGTGAGGTGGTGGTGGTGGGGTGATGTAAGGTGGTGGTGGTGGGGTGATGTAAGGTGGTGGTGGGTGGGTGGGTGAGGTGTTGAGTGGGTGAGGTGGTGAGTGAGGTGGTGGGTGGGTGAGTTGGTGGGTGTGGTGGTGGGTGGGGTGGTGGTGAGTGGTGGTGGTGGTGGTGAGTGGTGGTGGGTGGGTGAGTTGGTGGCTGTGGTGGTGGGTGGGGTGGTGGTGAGTGGAGGTGGGGTGATGTAAGGTGGTGGTGGGTGGGTGGGTGAGGTGTTGAGTGGGTGAGGTGGTGAGTGGTGGTGGTGAGTGGTGAGTGGTGGTGGTGGTGGGTGGGGTGGTGGTGAGTGGTGGTGGTGGTGGTGGGGATGGTGAGTGTTGGTGGGTGGGTGAGTTGGTGGGTGTGGTGGTGGGTGGGGTGGTGGTGGTGGGGGAATGTAAGGTGGTGGGTGGGTGGGTGAGGTGGTGGGTGGGCGGGGTGGTGGTGAGTGGTGGTGGTGGTGAGTGGTGGGGTGATGTAAGGTGGTGGTGGGTGGGTGAGGTGGTGGGTGAGGTGGTGGGTGGGCGGGGTGGTGGGTGGGTGAGGTGGGTGGGTGAGGTGGTGGGTAAGGTGGTGGGTGGGTGAGGTGGGTGGGTGAGGTGGTGAGTGAGGTGGTAGGTGGGCGGGGTGGTGGTGAGTGGTGGTGGTGGTGAGTGGTGGTGGTGGGGTGATGTAAGGTGGTGGTGGGTGGGTGAGGTGGTGAGTGTGGTCGTGGGTGAGGTGGTGGGTGGGTGAGGTGGTGGGTGGGTGAGTTGGTGGGTGTGGTGGTGGGTGGGGTGGTGGTGAGTGGTGGTGGTGGGGTGGTGAGTGGTAGTGGGTGGGTGAGTTGGTGGGTGTGGTGGTGGGTGGGGTGGTGGTGAGTGGTGGTGGTGGTGGTGGGGGGATGTAAGGTGGTGGTGGGTGGGTGGGTGAGGTGGTGGGTGAGGTGGTGAGTGAGGTGGGTGGGTGAGGTGGTGAGTGAGGTGGTGGGTGGGTGAGGTGGGTGGGTGGGTGAGGTGGTGGGTGGGTGGGTGGTGGGTGGATGGGTGGGTGAGGTGGTGGTGAGTGGTGGTGGTGGTGAGTGGTGGTGGGTGGGTGAGTTGGTGGGTGTGGTGGTGGGTGGGGTGGTGGTGAGTGGTGGTGGTGGTGGTGGTGGGGATGGTGAGTGTTGGTGGGTGGGTGAGTTGGTGGGTGTGGTGGTGGGTGGGGTGGTGGTGGTGGTGGTGGGGGGATGTAAGGTGGTGGTGGGTGGGTGGGTGAGGTGGTGGGTGGGCGGGGTGGTGGTGAGTGGTGGTGGTGGTGAGTGGTGGGGTGATGTAAGGTGGTGGTGGGTGGGTGAGGTGGTGGGTGGGTGTGGTCGTTGGTGAGGTGGTGGGTGGGTGAGGTGGTGGGTGGGTGAGTTGGTGGGTGTGGTGGTGGGTGGGGTGGTGGTGAGTGGTGGTGGTGGGTGGTGAGTGGTAGTGGGTGGGTGAGTTGGTGGGTGTGGTGGTGGGTGGGGTGGTGGTGAGCAGTGGTGGTGGTGGGGTGATGTAAGGTGGTGGTGGGTGGGTGGGTGGGTGAGGTGTTGGTGGGTGGGTGGGTGTGGTCGTGGGTGATGTGGTGGGTGGGGTGGTGGGTGAGGTGGTGGGTGGGTGAGGTGGTGGGTGAGGTGGTGGGTGGGTGAGGTGGGTGGGTGAGGTGGTGAGTGAGGTGGTGGGTGGGTGAGGTGGTGGGTGGGTGAGGTGGTGGGTGGGTGGGTGGTGGGTGGATGGGTGAGGTGGTGGGTGGGTGTGTGAGGTGGTGGGTGAGGTGGTGGTGTGTGAAGTGGTGGGTGGGTGAGGTGGTGGTTGAATTGGTGGGTGGGTGAGTTGGTGGATGGGTGAGGTGGTGGTGTGTGAAGTGGTGGGTGGGTGAGGTGGTGGGTGAATTGGTGGGTGGGTGAGTTGGTGGGTGGGTGAGTTGGTGGGTGGTTGAGGTGGTGGGTGGGTGAGGTGGGTGGGTGAGGTGGTGGTGTATGAAGTGGTGGGTGGGTGAGAAGGTGGGTGAATTGGTGGGTGGGTGAGGTGGTGGGTGGTTGGGTTGGTGGGTGAGGTGGTGGGTGGGTGAGGTGGTGGGTGGGTGGGTGAGGTGGTGGGTGGGTGAGGTGGTGGGTGGGTGGTGGGTGGGTGAGGTGGTGGGTGGGTGAGGTGGTGGGTGAGGTGGTGGGTGAGGTGGTGGGTGGGTGGGTGGTGGGTGGGTGGGTGAGGTGGTGGGTGGGTGAGGTGGTGGGTGGGTGGTGGGTGGGTGGGTGAGGTGGTGGGTGGGTGAGGTGGTGGGTGAGGTGGTGGGTGAGGTGGTGGTGTGTGAAGTGGTGGGTGGGTGAGGTGGTGTGTGGGTGAGGTGGTGGGTGGGTGAGTTGGTGGGTGGGTGAGGTGGTGGGTGGGTGAGGTGGTGGGTGGGTGGGTGAGTTGGTGGGTGGGTGAGTTGGTGTGTGGGTGAGGTGGTGGGTGGGTCAGGTGGTGGGTGGGTGGGTGAGGTGGTGGGTGGGTGAAGTGGTGGGTGGGTGAGGTGGCGAGTGAGGTGGTGGGTGGGTGAGGTGGTGGGTGGGTGAGGTGGTGGGTGGGTGGGGTGGTGGGTGGGTGCTCCTCACCACAAGCTCGCTGGGTTCCTTACCGACGCCCAGCCCCTCCCCCACCCAATCACCCCGCCCCCTCCTAACCCAATAAATAAATAAATAACTCCCATTCATATTCATCTCACGTGCCCGGCCGCGATACAACGCGTAGGGCATTGCGGTGGGAGGCTGTGGCAGGCCGTGGCAGCCTGTGTGAGGCTGTGGCAGGGTGTGGGAGGCTGTGGCAGGCTGTGGGAAGTTGTGGCAGGCTGTGGCAGGTTGTGTGAGGTTGTGGGAGGCTGTGGCAGGCTGTGTGAGGCTGTGGCAGGCTGTGGCAGGCTGTGGCAGGCTGTGGCAGGCTGTGGGAGGCTGTGGCAGGATGTGTGCGCTGCTGTGGCAGGCTGTGGCAGGTTGTGGGAGGCTGTGGCAGGTTGTGGCAGGCTGTGTGCAGGCTGTGGCAGGCTGTGTGAGGCTGTGGCAGGTTGTGGGAGGCTGTGGCAGGACGCAGCAGGCTGTGGCAGGCTGTGTGAGGCTGTGGCAGGCTGTGTGCGGCTGTGTGAGGCTGTGTGAGGCTGTGGCAGGCTGCTGTGTGAGGCTGTGGGAGGCTGTGACAGGCTGTGGGAGGCTGTGGCAAGTTGTGGCAGGCTGTGGCAGGCTGTGGGAGGCTGTGGCAGGTTGTGGCAGGTTGTGACAGGTTGTGACAGGCTGTGTGAGGCTGTGTGAGGCTGTGGCAGGCTGCTGTGTGAGGCTGTGGCAGGCCGTGGCAGGCTGTGTGAGGCTGTGGCAGGCTGTGTGAGGCTGTGTGAGGCTGTAGCAGGCTGTGTGAGGCTGTGGCAGGCTGTTTGAGGCTGTGGCAGGCTGTGTGAGGCTGTGGCAGGCTGTGTGAGGCTGTGGCAGGACGCAGCAGGCTGTGGCAGGCTGTGTGAGGCTGTGGCAGGCTGTGTGCGGCTGTGTGAGGCTGTGTGAGGCTGTGGCAGGCTGCTGTGTGAGGCTGTGGGAGGCTGTGACAGGCTGTGGGAGGCTGTGGCAAGTTGTGGCAGGCTGCGGCAGGCTGTGGGAGGCTGTGGCAGGTTGTGGCAGGTTGTGACATGCTGTGACAGGCTGTGTGAGGCTGTGTGAGGCTGTGGCAGTCTGCTGTGTGAGGCTGTGGCAGGCCGTGGCAGGCTGTGTGAGGCTGTGGCAGGCTGTGGCAGGCTGTGTGAGGCTGTGGCAGGCTGTGTGAGGCTGTGTGAGGCTGTGGCAGGCTGTGTGAGGCTGTGTGAGGCTGTGTGAGGCTGTGGCAGGCTGCTGTGGCAGTCTGTGTGAGGCTGTGTGAGGCTGTGGCAGGCTGTGGCAGGCTGTGTGAGGCTGTGTGAGGCTGTGGCAGGCTGTGTGAGGCTGTGGCAGGCCGTGGCAGGCTGCTGTGTGCTGCTATCGGCCCACCACTCAGACCCCCTCTGTCGTCATCAGTCAGCTGAGTTCACAGCGAGAGGCGGGCATGCCCCCCCCCTCACCCCCCCTCACCCCCCCCTCACCCCCCCCTCATGCCCCCCTCCCCCCCCCCCTTACCCCCCCTCACCCCCCCTCACCCCCCCCCTCACCCCCCTCACCCCCCCCCCTCACACCCCCCTCACCCCCCCCTTACCCCCCCCTCACCCCCCTCACCCCCCCTCACCCCCCTCATAGAGTTACATACAGACCCAAAGAGTTACATAGAGACCCATAGAGTTACATAGAGACCCATATAGTTACATACAGACCTATATAGTTACACAGAGACCCATAGAGATACATAGAGACCCATAGAGTTACATACAGACCCATAGAGTTACACAGAGACCCATAGAGATACATAGAGACCCATAGAGTTACATAGAGACCCATATAGATACATAGAGACCCATAGAGATACATAGAGACCCGTAGAGTTACATAGAGACCCATAGAGTTACACAGAGACCCATAGAGTTACACAGAGACCCATAGAGTTACACAGAGACCCGTAGAGTTACATAGAGATCCATGGAGTTACATAGAGACCCGTAGAGTTACATAGAGACCCATAGAGTTACATAGAGACCCATAGAGTTACACAGAGACCCATAGAGTTACATAGAGACCCATAGAGTTACACAGAGACCCATAGAGTTACATAGAGACCCATAGAGTTACACAGAGACCCATAGAGTTACATAGAGACCCATAGAGTTACACAGAGACCCATAGAGATACATAGAGACCCGTAGAGTTACATAGAGACCCATAGAGTTACACAGAGACCCATATAGTTACACAGAGACCCATAGAGTTACACAGAGACCCATAGAGTTACACAGAGACCCATAGAGTTACATAGAGACCCATAGAGTTACACAGAGACCCATAGAGTTACATAGAGACCCGTAGAGTTACATAGAGACCCATAGAGTTACATAGAGACCCATAGAGTTACATAGAAACCCATAGAGTTACATAGAGACCCATAGAGTTACACAGAGACCCATAGATTTACATAGAGACCCATATGCTAACATGAAGATCGATATTCACACAGAGACCCATAGAGTTACATAGATCGACAATCAATTGGGCAATCAACTTTCGGAATACCCGGCCACTCCCGTCTCATTGGCTGACATTTGGAATAGAATCAATGATGATGATGACAATGATGATGACAATGATGATGACGATGATGATGACGATGATGACGATGATGACGATGATGATGACGATGATGACAATGATGATGACGATGATGACGATGATGATGACGATGATGACGATGATGATGACGATTATGATGACGATGATGACGATGATGATGACGATGATGATGACGATGATGATGACGATGATGACGATGATGATGACGATGATGACGATGATGATGACGATTATGATGACGATGATGACGATGATGATGACAATGATGATGACGATGATGACGATGATGATGACGATGATGACGATGATGATGACAATGATGATGACAATGATGATGACAATGATGATGACAATGATGATGACGATGATGACGATGATGATGACGATGATGACGATGATGACGACAATGATGATGACAATGATGATGACGATGATGACGATGATGATGACGATGATGATGACGATGATGACGATGATGATGACGATGATGACGATGATGATGACGATGATGACAATGATGATGACGATGATGACGACGATGATGACGATGATGATGACAATGATGATGACGATGATGACGATGATGATGACGATGATGATGACAATGATGATGACGATGATGACGATGATGATGACGATGATGATGACGATGATGACGATGATGATGACAATGATGATGACGATGATGACGATGATGATGACGATGATGATGACGATGATGACGATGTTGATGACGATGATGATGACGATGATGATTACGATTATTATGATGATGATGATAATGATGACGATAATGATGATGTTGACGGTAATGATAACGATCATGATGACAATCGTGATGATAACGATGATTACGATGATTATGATGATGACGAAGATGATTACGATGACCATTATGATGACAATGATGACGATGATGATGACGATAATGATGACGAATATGATGATGCCGATGATGATGAAGACAACGATGCTGATGAAGAGGATGACGACGATGATGATGATGACGATGATGACGATGCTGATGGCAAGAATGATGACGTCGATGAAGATGATGACGATGATGACGATGATGACGATGCTGATGGCAAGAATGATGACGTTGATGACGATGATGACGTCGATGAAGATGATGACGATGATGACGATGACGACGATGCTGATGACAAGAATGACGACGTCGATGAAGATGTTGACGATGATGACGATGATGACGATGATGACGATGATGACGATGCTGATGACAAGAATGACGACGTCGATGAAGATGATGACGATGATGACGATGCTGATGACAAGAATGACGACGTCGATGATGATGATGGCGATGCTGATGACGGTGACGGTGAGACAACGATGACGACGACGATGACGATCACAATCACGATGATGACGACGGCCGATGATGCCCTGTCACGAAGCACCTCATGCCCGGCTACCTCCTCACAGGCCCCGGCTCCTCACCTCTTCCATACCCAGAGCCCCCCCACAAATGAAAGCTGCTCAACGAAGGGGTCCATGATCATCGTCATCATCGACGTCGTCGTCATCGCGCGGAAATTCATAGCAGCCGCCAAGTACTCCGATAGGCGTGACGTTGGTTTCAATTGTCAAGAAAGACAAATATCCAAGCGAGCACGGGGAGAGAGAGAGAACAGAGAGAGAGACGCCGTGATGATGATGATGATGATGAGATAGAAAGACAAACACGCAAATTCCAAATATACTACAACAGGCATCGTTAGCGTCGGAATCGAATCCACGACCTCCTGCATACCAGGCGAGGTAGTCAACATTTTCTAGCCACCGTGATGATGACGAGTCTTAGACACGCAAACTCTGAATATCCAGCAGGCATCGTCAGTGTCAGGATCGAACCCACGACCTCCTGCTGCATACCAGGCGAGATAGTCAACATCTCCTCGCCACCGTGACGGAAATGTTGGGAAACCCTTTGCCCTAGGAGGGCTGCACAGCTCACGGAGCAAGGCGCACTAATCATCGCAGCAGCCTCTACGCTTGGCCGTTCCAGCTAATGGTGTCACCTCCCCTGCGATTTCAACATCGCCACGAGACTTGGGAATGAGCATACACATATACACACGCGTGGCAAGTACGTGTGCGTTTTCTTGGTTCTTTCGGTAAAGTGTATTATTATTGTTATTTTATTATTTTATTATTTACCTTCCACGTGACTTTACCGAAAGAACCAAGAAGATGAATCTCTGCAGTCGCGAAAGCTTTGAATCGAATTATTCTTTGTTTTTTTCGGTAAAGTCACGTATAAAGATAAAATAATAAATTAAATAATAGCATACGACGTTTCGATTGCAACACAAGCAATCGTCATCAGGTATAGTGAAATAGCGACAAAATCTAACCAGAAAACTAGGGACAGACATATAAGCAGACAGATATCACCAAGATACACAGAGAGAGCAACACAGGTACAGAGAGGGGTGATCGTCTCTGTGGGGTGGCCTTAAATAGACAGAGGGGGGCGGAGGCAGAGAGAGGGAGGGGGTTAGAGAAAAAAATTACATGTAAATGAGTACGAAGGCTTAGAGGGAGAAAGAACGCACTAAATTAAATAACCTAGCAAAGTATCGAAATTTATGTATGCGTGCATGTTGGACTTCTTTCGCACCGCACGTAGTCATCTGTGCTAATCGGAGGTGGCGGGGTGGGTGCGGTGGGGTGGGGGTGGTAGGAGCGCGTTAAAGACGAGGACTTCTTCTATTGTACATCAGAAGCAGAGTCGGAATCTTTCAGCAGTGCTGAGTCGTTCGGCCGACCGCAGTTCCACTGTGGGTGTGGGTCTAACTATGGGAGGAGGAAATCAGATAATCCGGAGGAAACCAATGCGGGGCTAATCTCCTCCCAGAATGCACTAGTCTCCTCTATTCTATTTCCCAGAATGCACCCACATCGTCGATTCACTCTCTCAGAATGCACCAGTGTCATCTATTCACTCTCCCAGAATGCACCAGTGATCTCTATTTACTCTCCCAGAATGCACCAGTGCCCTCTATTCACTCTCCCAGAATACACCAGTGCCCTCTATTCACTATCCCAGAATGCACCAGTGTACTATCATCACTTTCCCAGAATGCACCAGTGCCCTCTATTTACTCTCCCAGAATGCACCAGTGCCCTCTATTCACTATCCCAGAATGCACTAGTGTCCTCTATTCACTTTCCCAGAATGCACCAGTGGCCTCTATTCACTCTCCCAGAATGCACCAGTGCCCTCTATTTACTCTCCCAGAATGCACCAGTGTCCTCTATTTACTCTCCCAGAATGCACCAGTACCCTCTATTCACTCTCCCAGAATTCACCAGTGCCCTCTATTCACTCTCCCAGCATGCACCAGTGTCCTCTATTCACTTTCCCAGAATGCACCAATGTCCTCTATTCACTTACCCAGAAGGCGTGTCCTCTATACTTTCAACTATTTTTTTAAACCAGGTTAGGCCCCATCGAGCTATGTGGCTCTTTCTCAGACGGGACCTGGCTATCAAAAAAGATAGCTCAACGAAGTGGCATGACAACAATATTATCATCATCGTGTATAGAAATGAGTAGCAGCAGCCAAATGCTCTAGAAGAGCGTGGTGATGTTGATTCTAGATGTGGAGTGAACACCCAGAGGACCCGGAGAAAAATCTACGCAACTACGGAGAGAGACACTCAAACAACAAATATACAGCAGCTGGTGCCCTTATGGTCGGGATTGAACGCACGATCTCATGTATACCAGGCGAGGTAGTTAACATCTCTTAGCCACCGTTGATGATGATGAGAGAGAGAGAGACACGCAAACTCCAAATATACAGCAGCAGGCATCGTCAGGGTTGGGATCGAACCCACGACCTCCTGTGTACCAGGCGAGGTAGTTAACATCTCCCAGCCAGGCATAATGTACCCGTGCTCTGTATTGCAATTCGTTTACTCCCCTTAGTTGCCTCCCTTCGCTTTTGAAATTCATGAAAAAGAAATTCGTAAATTGCCAAACGCCTCAAATCGATTCTCAGTAAAAACGCATAATGGGTAATTTTAGTACCACCCACCCACCCACCCTCCCTCCACCATCCACCCACCAACCTCCCCCCACCACTCACTCACCCACCCACCCTCCCCCCACCACCCACCCACCCTCCCTCCACCACCCACCCACCCACCAACCTCCCCCCACCACTCACCCACCCACTCTCCCCCCACCACCCACCCACCCTCCTCCCACCACCCAACCTCCCTTCACCCACCCACCCACTACCCACCCTCCCCCCACCACCCAACCTCCCACCACCCACCTACCTCCCCCCACCACCCACCCACCAACCTCCCCCCACCACTCACTCACCCACCCACCCTCCCCCCACCCACCCACCTCCCCCCACCACCCACCCACCAACCTCCCCCCACCATTCAACGCACGAGTAGAAGGTAACGACGGTGCCGAGAAGGACGACAAGGCGACGTTCTGGTGTCAGCCTGCCGATCTGTGACGACAAAGAAAAGAACAGAAAAGCGCTTTACAGCTCATCGGATTTCGCCACCGTGTAAATGCGGATTCTCGTGCTGGCGACGGCGCCTGTGGTGGTGGTGGTGGTGGTAGTTGTGGTGGTTGGTTGTGTGGTGGTGATAGTGCAGTGCAGCGGTTAGCGCTACGTTGCGCTATGAACCAGGCGACCCGGGTTCGATTCCCGCTCACGGCCAACAACATCACTGAAGATTATCTGAACCGGTCCTGGGCCTCCTCTAGGTCGACTCAGCCTCAAATGAGTACCTGGTGCGGTGTGCAGTAAACATCGCCACTGGGGAGACAAAGGCGGCCGGGCGTGGTGCTGGCCACCAACACCCCCTCGCGCTACCGTTCCGACCTTCATAGGTGCTGCTCGCTAACAGCACTTGCCCCTACAGTCTGTTACGGCTATACGGGGGGATCTTTGTCTTTGTCTCTGGTGCTGGTGGTGGTGCAGTGGCAACGTGTTCTCGATGTCTAACGCTAGCTAGCGGTATGCCCCCCCACCCACACACACACCTTCTCTGCCCTCCCCCCTTCTCTCTCTCTCTCGTTCTCGCCATCGTTTCGTGCTGGTGGTGATTTAGCCACACGCTATAAAACGCCCTAATGGACGTTTTATTCCTTTGACCCAAACTGGAGCGAGCCGGGCCACGAGACATTCATTTCACTTTTTATTGCAACGGAGTTTCGCGGCTCCAGCGGAGGACACTCCACCAAAGAATCCAAAGGCTCCGACAGGATGCTGATGACTTCTTGGTTCTTTCGGTAAAGTCGCCACGTAGAAGGGAAGTAATAAAAGAATGAAAATAAAACATAATAAAATAATTCTCACGACGTTTCGGCCACAACGCAAGCAGCCGTCTTCAGGTGAAAACCAGGTCCGTCTACGTGACTTTACCGAAAGAACCAAGCAGATGAATCCCTGCAGTCACGAAAGGATGCTGATGATTCCTTTTAATTGAAGTATCTCTGTGTCTCTCTGTGTGTGTGTCTTAGTGTGTGTGTGTTTTTGTGTTTGTGCACTTGCCCCCACAGTCTGTTAACGCTATACGGGGGATCATTATCTTTTGTGTATTTGTGTGTGTCTGTCTGCGTGGCTGTGTGTGTATGTCCGGCAAAAAACAACCCCCTGCCTCCTCGTGGTGCCGGACGGGCAACGCTGTCGTGGACATTGCTGTGGGGAGGAGGGCCAATTCCGATTGGCCTTTCCGCTCAGGGCGTTCGTAACCACCACAGCGGCCAAATGGGGGCTCTGGACAGGTGCAAGGGGCTGGTAACCCCTCCACCTTCTATAAATTACCACAAAACCACGTAAAAAAATCTAACTCATAAGCTTGTGCCGGAGGCCCCAGGGGGACAGGCTTCTATGACGTCTCCTGGCCAAACCTCATTGGCGGAGCCCGGAGATTGAATCTTCACCCTCGGGGCTCCTCCAGAAACAACGACAAGCCACTACGGATGGCCACGTGGAATGTTCGAACGCTCACTGCGGAGGAGAGGCTGTCACTCCTCTGTCGGGAGCTGGACCGGTACCGCCTTGATCTCTGTGGCATTCAGGAGGTCCGATGGACCGGCTCTGGCTCCTGCCACCATGAGGGGTGGACAGTCCTCTACTCGGGGCAGTAGACTGCCAAACAACAGGGAGTGGCTCTTCTTCTGAACAAAATAATGAAGGGGGCGTGGGAGCGTGGGGGAGAGATGTGGGAAGCTGTAAGCCCAGGCTACTTTTGGCTCGCCTTCCTATCAACCGGAGGCGAGGAGTGGTTGTCGTGGTTACTTATGCCCCCACCGAAGACGAACATCTGTGGAGGGATGCAGGCAAGGCCGATGAGTCAGATGCCTTCTATGACCTCCTGTCGCAAGTGCTGGCTAAAGTGGCCCCTGGAGATAGAGTCATCTTGTTGGGTGACTTCAATGACCGAGTTGGTCATGATGCTGGCACCTGGTCTGGTGTGATTGGAAGGAATGGGCCAGACCAGCTCAATTACAACGGTAGGAGGCTGCTAGATTTGTGTGCAGCCCATGGGCTTGTAATTGCCAACACGCTGGTCCGGCATCAGCGCATCCACACAACATCATAGATGCATGCTGGGTCCAAGCAAGAACATCTGCTGGACTACATCATGACGGAACAGCGGATGCGGGTCCATGTCCTTGACACCAGGACCTACCGTGGAGTTGATCTGCCCTATGACCATCGACTTGTCATCTGTAAGATGCGCCTGCCATTCTTCCACTCCGGTGGTGGGTGTACACACAGGACCCCATTCCAACCTAAGGTGGCCTGGTCTCAGCCAGCTGATGAAAGTTGCAAGCGAGAATTTCGTCATTGCTTGCAGCTGGGGTTGGCATCGTCCCCCACTCCTCCTGATGTTGAGGGTGAATGGGCGAGGTTTAAGACTGTGATTTAGGCAGATGCAATGGCTGCTTTGGGTACGCGGTCCAGACCTCCCCAGAGACCCTGGCTGACAGAAGAGGTGTTCAGGATGGCTGAGTAAAAGCGACATCCCACTCTCATCGTCTTACAGCATCCCACGTCAAAGAATGAGGAGGCTTACCGCAGCCTTCGCTCGGAGGTTCAGAAAGCCGTGAGGTGCTGCAAGGATGGGTGGTGGTCGCGGGTTGCTGAGGAGTCTGCCTCAATGGCCCGCGATCAAAAATCCCTATTTAACTCCATCAAAAAAGTCACCTGCAGCACCACACTAATTACCATCATTAGGAGAAAACAGTGATCCAATCTCCGACCCCTTAACTTGTATTTTAGAGCTTGTCTCTTGGAATCTCTGCCTCACTTGATACGGTAAATCTGGCTGTGACGGTCCCACCTGATGACGGAGACTTGTGTTGCCTCCGAAACGTCGTGATTTATTATTTTATTTCTATTATTATTTCTATTATTGTTATTTATTATTATACATTTTCATTATTTATCTATCCTTACCTACGTGACTTTACCGAAAACAACCTAAGAGTATGAATCCTTGCAGTCACGAAAGCTTCAAATCTACAACTAAGATTATGAGTCTGTTAATACTACACGGGGGATCTTTGTCTTTGTCTGTGTGTGTGCATCAGCAGCGTAAGAGGTTAGCGGTTAGCGCTACGCCACGCTACGAACTCGGCTATGATCCGAGTTAGATTCCCGCTCAGGGCCAACCCCAAGCGACGATCATCTGAACCGGTTCTGGGCCTCTCCTAGGTAGACTCAGCCTCAAATGAGCACCCGGTGCGCTGTGCGGTAAACATCGCCACTGGGGAGACAAAGGCGGCCGGGCGTGGTGTTGGCCGCCCACCCCCTCGCGTGCCGTGCCGGCCTGCATAGGTGCTCGCGAACAGCACTTGCCCCGACAGTCTGTCAAAGGCTACACGGGGGATCTTTACCTTTGTGTGAGTGACCAGGATGGAGAGGCGAGCCGTGGGGTAATTAGTGAGCAATTAATCAGCTCAGTGAATGAGTGAATACATGTGCGAGTGCGTTGGCGAATGAGTGAATGAACGAGAGAAAGAACGAATCAGTGGAGGAGAGGGTGAATTCGTGGAGCGAGTAAAATGAACGATTGAGCGAGTGAGTAGTGAGTGAATGCACGGGCGGTTAAGTGAATGAATGAGCGATAAACACACGGGAAAGATAGAGAATGAGAGAGAGAATGAGAGAGAGAATGAGAGAGAAAATGAGTGAGTGAATGCACGGGCGGTTAAGTGAATGAAAGAATGAACGATAATCGCACGGGATAGAGAGAATGAGAGGGAGAATGAGAGAGAATTAGAGAGAATGAGTGAGTGAATGCAGGGGCGGTTAAGTGAATGAAAGAATGAACGATAAACACACGGGATAGAGAGAATGAGAGAGAGAATGAGAGAGAGAATGAGAGAGAATGAGTGAGTGAATGCACTGGCGGCTAAGTGAATGAATGGATGAACGATAATCACACGGGATAGAGAGAATGAGAGAGAGAATGAGAGAGAATGAGAGAGAAAATGAGTGAGTGAATGCACGGGCGGTTAAGTGAATGAAAGAATGAACGATAATCACACGGGATAGAGAGAGGGAATGAGAGAGAGAATGAGAGAGAATGAGAGAGAATGAGAGAGAGAATGAGTGAGTGAATGCAGGGGCGGTTAAGTGAATGAATGGATGAACGATAATCACACGGGATAGAGAGAGAGAATGAGAGAGAGAATGAGAGAGAAAATGAGTGAGTGAATGCACGTGCGGCTAAGTGAATGAATGAGTGAGCGATAAACACACAGGATAGAGAGAATGAGAGAGAGAATGAGAGAGAGAATGAGAGAAAAAATGAGTGAGTGAATGCACGGGCGGCTAAGTGAATGAATGAGTGAGCGATAAACACACGGGATAGAGAGAATGAGAGAGAGAATGAGAGAGAGAATGAGAGAGGGAATGAGAGAGAAAATGAGTGAGTGAATGCAGGGGCGGCTAAGTGAATGAATGGATGAACGATAAACACACGGGATAGAGAGAATGAGAGAGAGAATGAGAGAGAATGAGAGTTCGAATGAGAGAGAAAATGAGTGAGTGAATGCACGGGGTTAAGTGAATGAATGAACGATAATCGCACGGGATAGAGAGAATGAGATAGAGAATGAGAGAGAGAATGAGAGAGAATGAGTGAGTGAATGCACGGGCGGTTAAGCGAATGAATGAATGAACGATAAACACACGGGATAGAGAGAATGAGATAGAGAATGAGAGAGAGAATGAGAGAGAATGAGTGAGTGAATGGACGGGCGGCTAAGTGAATGAAAGAATGAACGATACTCGCACGGGATAGAGAGAATGAGAGAGAGAATGAGAGAGAATGAGAGAGGGAATGAGAGAGAAAATGAGTGAGTGAATGCAGGGGCGGCTAAGTGAATGAAATAATGAACGATAAACACACGGGATAGAGAGAATGAGATAGCGAGAGAGAACGAGAGAGAGAGAGCTAGGAACTTTATAAAACGAGCGGGGATAATGTGCAAAGCACCGTGGACTCGTGCTGAGGGACAGCGAGAGAGACATTGAGAGGAGCGCATGGCTTTGACGACAAAAGCGGGTTTAATGCAATCGCTGTGAATATTAAAACATCACCCAACTAATTTCGATTTAAAGCTTTCGTGACTGCAGGGATTCATCTTCTTGGTTCTTTCGGTAAAGTCACGTAGAAGGGAAATAATAAAATAATAAAATTTCGATTTAAAGCTTTCGTGACTGCAGGGATTCATCGTCTTGGTTCTTTCGGTAAAGTCACGTAGAAGGGAAATAATAAAATAATAAAATTTCGATTTAAAGCTTTCGTGACTGCAGGGATTCATCTTCTTGGTTCTTTCGGTAAAGTCACGTAGAAGGGAAATAATAAAATAATAAAATTTCGATTTAAAGCTTTCGTGACTGCAGGGATTCATCTTCTTGGTTCTTTCGGTAAAGTCACGTAGAAGGGAAGTAATAAAATAATAAAAATAAAACATTAAATATTTCGATTTAAAGCTTTCGTGACTGCAGGGATTCATCTTCTTGGTTCTTTCGGTAAAGTCACGTAGAAGGGAAATAATAAAATAATGAAAATAAAACATTTAATATTTCGATTTAAAGCTTTCGTGACTGCAGGGATTCATCTTCTTGGTTCTTTCGGTAAAGTCACGTAGAAGGGAAATAATAAAATAATAAAAATAAAACATTATAAAATAATTCTCACGACGTTTCGGCCACAACGCAAGCAGCCGTCCTCAGGTGGAGAACAGGTCTGTCGAGAAGACAGAGTCTGAATGAGAATTATTTTATTATGTTTTTATTTTTATTATTTTATTATTTCCATTCTACGTGACTTTACCGAAAGAACCAAGAAGAAGCATCCCTGCAGTCACGAAAGCTTGAAATCGAAATTTTATTATTTTATTATTTCCATTCTACGTGACTTTACCGAAAGAACCAAGAAGAAGCATCCCTCTCTGTTTAAGTTTGTGTTTTAGCAGGTAAGACCCCCCCGCCCCTACTGAACTACGTAGCTCTTCGAGTTTTTATTCAGAAGCGAACCCTGTCCATCACAAATGAGAGCTCAACGAAACACTGGTGCCGCGTATCATGATCATCATCATCATGGTGAGCATCATCATGATGATGATCACGTGGAAATGTAAAGCCGCAGCTAAAATTACTCCACCACGAGTGAAGATGGTTCTACATGTGGGGAGAGAAAGAGAAAGAGACACGAAAACTCAAAATCTACAGCAGCAGGCATCGCCATGGACGGGATCGAATCCACGATCTCCTGTGTACCAGGCGAGGTAGTCAACATCTCCTAGCCACCTTGATGATGATGATGATGAGAGAGAGACACGAAAACTCCAAATCTACAGCAGCAGCAGGCATCGCCATGGACCGGATCGAATCCACAACCTCCTGTATACCAGGCGAGGTAGTCAACATCTCCTAGCCACCTTGATGATGATGATGATGAGAGAGAGACACGAAAACTCCAAATCTACAGCAGCAGCAGGCATCGCCATGGACGGGATCGAACCCACGACCTCCTGTACACCAGGCGAGGTAGTCAACATCTCCTAGCCACCTTGATGATGATGATGAGAGAGATGATGAGCGAGATATACGAAAACTCCAAATCTACAGCAGCAGGCATCGCCATGGACGGGATCGAACCCACGACCTCCCGCATACCAGGCGAGGTAGTCAACATCTCGGCCCCACGGAGCCCAGTGTCACCTTCAGAACGAGTCACGTGTGGAAGGGTCAGGGCGCGGTGCGCTAACCGCTGCGCCACCGCTCCCCGATCGTAAACTCTCTATCCAGGTCCAATTTCTCGGAGATGATTGGGTCGAGTATTTGATGGCCGACCGAGGCGTTGACGAGGTCACGGCAGGGTCACTTTTGTGACTCGGAGGCGATGAAACTACCTTGAGCCGTCTAAATAGATACCCTCCTCACACTGGAGGTCACAACACCCACTCACTCACTCACTCACCCACCGAACCACCCACCCACTCACTCACCCAACCACTCACAAATCCACCCACCCACTCACTCACCCACCCAACCACTCACAAACCCACCCACCCACTCACCCACCCACTCACTCACTCACCCACTCACAAACCCACCCACTCACTCACCCATTCACTCACTCACTTACTCACCCAACCACTCACCCGAGCGCTCAATCGCTCACCCATCCACCCACTCACCCATCGGCTCAATCTCTCACCCACCCAAACATTCACCCATCCGATTAATCACCCATTCACTCACCCACACACTCAACCTCAAACCCACCCACCCAAACATTCACCCATCCGATTAATCACCCATTCACTCACCCATACACTCACCCTCAAACCCACCCACCCAAACATTCACCCATCCGATCAATCACCCATTCACTCACTCACTCACCCTCAAACACACCCACCCACCCACTCACGCACTCACTCACCAACTCACAAACCTACTGACCCACTCAATCAACCACCCACAGACCTACTCACGTATCCACTAATTCACTCACTCACCCACCTTATCACTCATAAAACCAACCCACCCACCGACTTACCCACCCACTCTTCCACCTAACCACTCACCCACCCACTCATCCACCCACCCACCCACCCACTCACTCACCCACCACTCTTCCACTTATGCACCCACCCACCCACCCACTCACCCACCCACCCACCCAATCACCCACCCACCCCCCCCACCCAATCACCCACCCACCCACTCACCCATCCACCCACCCACCCACTCACTCACTCATTCACCCACCCACCCACTCTTCCACTTACCCACCCACCCACTCACCCACCCACCCACCCAATCACCCACCCACCCACTCACCCACCCACCACACTGCACGTCACCCCACCTCTCTCTGCTTCTTCCCTCGCACCGCTTTACTTTCGAATTCCCTCCTCTCATCGTCATCCACACCATCAAAGACAACGACAAAGGTCCCCCGTGTAGCTTTAACATACTGTAGGGGCAAGTGCTTTTAGCGAGCACCTATGAAGGCCGACACGGCACACGAGGGGGGGTGGGGGGTTGGCCAGCACCACGCCAACTCGCTGTGCTTTAGCCACCCGGCGCTCCGCTCGTTGTTGTGAGCGTCGCTCTTCCGCCCTCCGTTGTTGTTGGAGGGCGACTGCCTCCAACTGCCCAGTAGCGTCCTTCACGAGCCTCCTCCACTGAGGCCGATCTTGACACCGCTGGTACCAGTCATCGGCAAGTCCACTCAGCTCCACGTCCTCCTGTACCACGTCACTCCATCTCTTCTCTAGCCCGCGTCGCGCCCGTTTAGCCCCCTCGATCCGGCCGAACAAAAGCTGCTTAGGCATGCGGTGGCTGGGCATGCGGTGGCTGGGCATGCGGTGGCTGGGCATGCGGTGGCTGGGCATGCGGTGGCTGGGCATGCGGTGGCTGGGCATGCGGTGGTTGGGCATGCGGTGGCTGGGCATGCGGTGGCTGGGCATGCGGTGGCTGGGCATGCGGTGGCTGGGCATGCGTGCTACATGAACCATGCTGGCTGCATGACCATCATCAGTTTAAAGCGTAGGCCGTCGCGACGAATTTCATCCATAATATAGTTTATTTTGTATTTTTTTGGTAAGATCGCGCAATTATGAATGTGTCGTTAAACCCGACACTAAAAGAACACCAACTAAGTTTTAAATTCTCCCAAATACAATTTCCGGCAGTGGCAGAACGCGCGTGCCAACAAAGACACTAAATCGATGTTGATAATGCTGAAGTTCTGTGCGAAACCAGCTTCTACTGGCCAAGACTAATTAGAGCATCTGTCGCAATTTAGAGAAATGCAACCAATTATAACCGTTCGGATAGCTACTGCTCTCTTGGAAGCGAATCATCAAATAATGCACGTGATGATTGGCTCGTGAAGCTGGAATCATCCATCATCCATAACACAAGTCTGGCGACCGTCTGCCTCATAATGCTCGATGCAATTACCGGCGAAACGTCGAACTCGGATTGCAAATCTTGACTTAAGGCTTTCGTGACTGCAGGGATTCGTAGTAGGTCGGTTCAAAGAAAATGCACTTGCTATTTCGTGTTATTTTCTTTGAAGCCATCCCAGGTGAATTTGGATTTAAAGCTTTCGTGACTGCAGGGATTCGTCTTCTTGGTTCTTTCGGTAAAGTCACGTAGAAGGAAAATTATAAAATAATAAAAATAAAAATTATATTATGTTTATTATTATATTATCATATTATATTATATTATTTTATTATATAATAGTATTATTTTATTTTATTTCATTAACATAATAAAATAATAATATAATATAATAAAATAATATATTATACTATGATAATATAATAAAATAAAAATAATAATATTCTTTTTCTTTTTATTTTTTTATTTTTTTCCTTCTACGTGACTTTACCGAAAGAACCAAGAAGATGCATTCCAGGTGACTTTACCGATAGACCTAAAGATGATCAGATTGCAAATGTTGTGGCTTTGCCCTCCAACACACAACCGGTGATGCTGTACTAGTGACGAATTGGCCACGTTCTGTTTACGTGACAAACCCCTTACGAGTTGGCTGTGTCGGGTGGTGGTGTGTTTGACGACGCATTTATATATTTACGCGATCGAACCAAAACAAACCTAGAGTATGTATGACCATCGCCACCGCCATCATCATCACCATCACCACCATCATCATCACCATCACCACCATCACCACCATCATCACCACCATCACCACCATCGCCACCATCGCCACCGTCATCATCATCACCATCATCACCACCATCACCACCATCATCATCACCATCACCACCATCACCACCATCACCACCATCGCCACCATCGCCACCGTCATCATCATCACCATCATCACCATCACCACCATCATCACCACCATCGCCACCGTCATCATCATCACCATCACCACCACCATCACCACCACCATCACCATCATCACCACCATCGCCACCGTCATCATCATCACCATCACCACCACCATCACCAGCACCACCATCACCACCATCATCACCACCATCATCACCACCATCATCACCACCACTACCATCACCATCACCACCACCACCATCATCACCACCACCACCATCACCACCACCACCATCACCACCATCACCACCATCACCACCATCATCATCACCACCACCATCACCACCATCACCACCATCACCACCACCACCATCACCACCACCATCACCATCACCACCACCATCACCATCACCACCACCATCACCACCATCACCACCATCATCACCACCATCACCACCATTATCACCACCATCGTCTCTTCCCTCGTGCGTTCGTATCTTGTCGATTCACATCTTCAAACTGCGCTGTTTTAACTCCCATCGAGGCAGTCCCCAACGCTACCTGTCGACGCAGCCTCTATGCCTGCCGCGTCAAATGCTGTCTCTAATTTATGTTCATATTCACACAGAGAGAAATGACGGGGAGCTCTGCATGCTGATATGAGCTACCCGTCGGAGGCCGTCGGACAGCGAGAAGGGTTGCGTGCAGAACGAGAGAGAGCGAGAGAGTGAGCGAGAGAGTGAGCGAAAGAGTGAGCGAGTGAGCGAGAGAGTGAGAGAGAGGGTGAGCGACAGAGTGAGCGAGAAAGTGGGCGAGAGAGTGAGCGAGAGAGTGAGCGAGAGAGTGGGCGAGAGAGTGAGCGAGAGAGTGAGCGAGAGAGTGAGCGAGAGAGTGAGCGAGAGGGTGAGCGAGAGAGTGAGCGAGAGAGTGGGCGAGAGGGTGGGCGAGAGAGTGAACGAGAGAGTGAGCGAGAGAGTGGGCGAGAGGGTGGGCGAGAGAGTGAGCGAGAGAGTGAGCGAGAGGGTGGGCGAGAGAGTGAGCGAGAGAGTGAGCGAGAGAGTGAGCGAGAGAGTGGGCGAGAGAGTGAGCGAGAGAGTGAGCGAGAGAGTGGGCGAGAGGGTGAGCGAGAGAGTGAGCGAGAGAGTGGGCGAGAGGGTGGGCGAGAGAGTGAGCGAGAGAGTGAGCGAGAGAGTGAGCGAGAGAGTGGGCGAGAGAGTGAGCGAGAGAGTGAGCGAGAGAGTGGGCGAGAGGGTGAGCGAGAGGGTGAGCGAGAGAGTGAGCGAGTGAGCGAGAGAGTGGGCGAGAGGGTGAGCGAGAGAGTGAGCGAGAGAGTGAGCGAGAGGTGGGGGTTTACATAAAGCAAAGTTATTAAAAATAAATAAATTACGAAATGATGAACGAAGCAAAGTGCCGACTACATCGAGCATCTTCTTGTTTCCACTGATCGTAAAAAAAAAGAGAGCGAGCGAGTAAGAGAGCGAGAGAGTGACCGAGAGAGTGAGCGAGCGAGAGAGTAAGAGAGAGAGAGAGAGCGAGCGAGAGAGCGAGCGAGCGAGAGAGTAAGAGAGAAAGCGAGCGAGCGAGAGAGTGAGCGAGCGAGAGAGTAAGAGAGAGAGTGAGCGAGAGAGTAAGAGAGAGAGCGAGCGAGCGAGAGAGTGACCGAGAGAGAGAGCGAGCGATGGAGTGAGCCATCACTCCATCTGACATCGCTGAGCACAGAGCGATGTGGCAGAGCGAGAGAGCCACGTGCAAGGGACGGGGGTGGGGGGTGACAGAGCGCAGAGATTCCCCCCCCGCCGGGTTCAAGTCGGGAATTGTGGGGGGGGGGGGTGCTTTCATGGATTGTCACAACGACGTTTATCGAAGCGGTGTACAGGGTGGTGGTGGTGGTGCTGGTGGTGGTGGTGATGGTGGTGCTGGTGGTGCTGGTGGTGGTGGTGGTGGTGCTGGTGGTGCTGGTGGTGGTGGTGGTGCTGGTGGTGGTGCTGGTGGTGCTGGTGGTGGTGTTGGTGGTGGTGCTGGTGGTGCTGGTGGTGGTGTTGGTCGTGGTGCTGGTGGTGCTGGTGGTGGTGGTGCTGGTGGTGGTGGTGGTGCTGGTGGTGGTGCTGGTGGTGCTGGTGGTGGTGGTGCTGATGGTGGTGATGGTGGTGCTGGTGGTGGTGTTGGTGGTGGTGGTGCTGGTGGTGCTGGTGGTGGTGGTTGTGGTGGTGCTGGTGGTGGTGGTGCTGGTGGTGGTGGTGGTGATGGTGATGGTGGTGGTGCTGGTGGTTGTGGTTGTGGTGGTGGTGATGGTGGTGGTGCTGGTGGTTGTGGTTGTGGTGGTGGTGGTGGTGATGGTGGTGATGGTGGTGGTAGCTGAGAGGCGACGGATTAGCAATCTCCCCACATCCACTCCCCCCTCATCCCCATCTAACCCCACCCCTCTGCACCCCCCCGACCCCTACCCCCGCCCCTCCATCCCCCAATCCCCCCACCCCTCCCCCCGCCTCTCCACCCCCCCCATCACCGCCCCTCCATCCCCCCCCCTCCCCTCCCCCCGCTTCTCCACCCCCGCCCCTCCATCCCCCACTCCCCTTCTCCCCCCACCCCTCCCCCCGCCTCTCCACCCCCCCACATCCCCGCCCCTCCATCCCCCACCCCACCCCTCCCCCCGCCTCTCCACCCCCCCACCCCCCACCCCTCCCCCCTCCTCCCGCCTCCCCCTCCCCCCGCCTCTCCACACCCCACACCCCGCCCCTCCATCCCCCACCGCCCACCCCTCCCCCCGCCTCTCCACACCCCCGCCCCGCCCCTCCATCCCCCACCCCCGTCTCTGAGTGACCTCTGCGGGGTCACGGAGTGGAGACTTCTCCCCCCCCGCCCCCCCGTTCTTCAGCACGGCACGGAGTTAATGAGCCACGGACTTCGTGCGCGAGGTTTCGGGCGAAACGTATTCGCGCGATTTTTTGATTGGGTAGGGGGGGGGCGTGGGTGGGGGGGGTTAGTGGGGGGGGGTTAGTGGGGGGGGGGTGGTGTGGGTGGGGGGGGGGGTTAGTGGGGGGGGTGGGGTTAGTGGGGGGGGGGGTGGCGCAGTTGTTGCGAGCGTCGCTCCTCCGCCCTCCGTTGTTGCTGGAGGGCGACTGCCTCCGACTTATCCAGCAGCAGCAGGAGCGTCCTTCACGAGCCTCCTCCTCCTACACTAGGAGGAGGAGGCTCGTGATGGCTGCAGATATTGTGGTCTATGCAAACATGACTCCTTGTAAAAAGGTGTCAGTTTTGTTGCCAGATAGAAGGGTAAAAAAACTATTATCATATTTTGCTGCTGGCAAATGAGGTACCAATGGTGTAAATGCTTACCCTGAGCTCTCATACTCTGATGGTGCATTGTCTTTGAGTTGTGCGCCTTTTGGCGTCATCTGGTCCAACCCATGTGAGACTAGGCTCTAAGGAAAGCTGTCTCGGGTGTGGACCAATCAACTTCAAGGACAGTGCACATACATCATCAGAGTTGTGTGTTTTGTTTGCATTATGACTGCAGGTATTGTGGTCTATGCAAACATGACTCCTTGTAAAAAAAGGTGTCAGTTTTGTTGCCAGATAGAAGGGTAAAATCAAACAATTATCGGTCATTGGATATTTACAACATCATTCGCGGGCCATTCAAAATGAGCAACTTAAAAATCAGCCCGTTGTTTTATTTGGTCAAACATTTAATGAACTCACCCCTAATGCGATGAGCTGGAACTGCTTCTCTCTGGCGAGGCGTGTGGTGATGTTAGCTGGTGTTGACGATGTTCTCTGTGTGCCTATCTTTGTCTCTCTCTATGTATCTCTGTGATATCTGTCTGCTTATATGTCCGTCTATATGTCTCTGGTTCTGTGTTTTATCTCTCTTTCAAATTTAGCATTCTCAGGAAGAACGTAATCAACCAGGTAGGGTGTTGACTGTTATGTTATCAGACTCTCTGTTGTAGTAGTGTATAGTGTAGTGTAGTAGTGTATTGTAGTGTATAGCGTAGTGTATAGTGTAGTGTAGTAGTGTGTAGTGTAGTGTATAGTGTAGTGTATAGTGTAGTGTATAGTGTAGTGTATTGTAGTGTATAGTGTAGTGTAGTAGTGTGTAGTGTAGTGTATAGTAGTGTAGTGTATAGTGTAGTAGTGTAGTGTAGTAGTGTATAGGTAGGGTGTTGACTGTTATGTTATCCGACTCTCTGTTGCATTACATTACATTTCTAAGTCTACTAGATTTGTGTTTCTATTTCATTTATACCTGATGATGACGATTGCTTGCGTTGCAATCGAAACGTCGTATGCTAGTATTTTATGCATTGTTTTCTCTTCATACGTGACTTTACCGAACGAACCACAGAGTGATTGATGATGTTGCTGCTGCTGCTCGCAAACTGCTTTGCCCGGTTTGCTCCGGAGATTTGTTGAATTTCGAGTCCCGCCTGCGGTTGCCTTTGGCAGGGTCAGACGTTTCGCACCCCTGTCCTACACAGAGGCCGACCTTGACACCGCCGGGCAGCGTTGATCGGCAAAGTTGCCGCTCAGCTCCACGCAAAGATCACCGCCCCCCCACCCCCACCCGTACGGCTCCAGGAGAGTTTGGGGTTGTCCATAAATGACGTCACGCAATTTTTTACGTTTTTTGACCCCCCCCCCCTCGTCAGATGACGTCACAAAAAGTCAGACCACCCCCCCCCCCCCACAAATATGACATCACAAAGCTTTGCCCCTGCCCCCCAAAATAAAACATGCTTCGAATCGCTTTAAACTATTGTCACTGTAGTGCGTATTCAATGTGGCGCTGCACTCTGATGTTGTAGGAGAAACCATTTATCAAAATGTCTATTTAATTAAGTAGAACGTGTTGTCCGTATTTATTTAAAAAGTTGTGCATTTTACGTGACGTCACATTTCTCAAACACCCCCCTCCCCCTCTCGTCACACATCGTCCCAAATGTCTGACCCCCTCCCCCCCCCTCCTCTAGGTGCGTGACGTCATTTATGGACGGCCCCTTTGTTGGGTGCAAGCCCCTGCCCTGTGAATAAGGGCAGCACCTCGGATTTGTCGGCTACGTACGGCGCGAAAGAAGTTGAAACTGCGGCACGCGAGGGGGGTGCGTGGCCAGCACCACCCCACGGCCGCCTTTGTCTCCCCAGCTACTCATTTCAGGCTGAGTCCACCTAGGGGAGGCCCAGGTCCGGTTCAGATAATCGTCACCGGTGGTGTTGGCCGTGAGCGGGAATCGAACCCGGGTCGTCGGGTTCGTAGCGCTGACCGCAACACTACAACATTAACACCACCACCACCACAACCACAACCACCACAACCACCACAACAACCACCACAACAATCACCACAACCACGAGTCAGGGCTAGAAGTCAGTGTCTGTTTGCTTTCTCCGCCGCTCATTGCGATCGACCGGAGGCCGTGATGACTCAGCCCGGTCGGTAGCGCTATTGCATATACACACACACACAGACACACATACACACACACATACACACATACACACACACACACACTGACACACACACACTGACACACACACACACTGACACACACACACAGACACACACACACACACACTGACACACACACACACAAACACACACTGACACACACACACACAGACAGACACTGACACACACACATACACTGACACACACACACACACATACACACACACATACACACACACTGACACACACACACACACACTGAAACACACATACAGACACACACACAGACACACACACACTTACACACACACTGACACACACACACTGACACACATACACACACACATACACACATACACACACAGACACACACTGACACACACACATACACACACTGACACACACACATACACACACACATACACACACACACACTGACACACACACAGACACACACTGACACACACACTGACACACATACACACACACACTGACACACACACATACAGACACATACACACACACACATACACACACACACTGACACACACACACTGACACACACACTGACACACACACACAGACACACATACACACACACATACACACATACACACACACACACACTGACACACACACACACACACTGACACACACTGACACACACACACTGACACACACACACACTGACACACACACACTGACACAGACACACTGACACACACACACACAGACACACACTGACACACACACACACTGAAACACACATACAGACACACACACAGACACACACACACTTACACACACACTGACACACACACACTGCCACATACACACTGACACACACACACTGCCACATACACACTGACACACACACACTGACACACACACATAAACACATACAGACACACACACATACAGACACAAACACAGACACACACACACTGACACACACACTGACACACATACAGACACACACTCACAGACACACACACTGACACACATACAGACACAAATGCAGAAACACACACACTGACACACACACACTGACACCCCACCATGTCCACAAGCACACGGAGAGAGAGAGAGAGTGGGACGTGGAGCATTTCACTGCCCCCTCCTCCCCCCTCTTCCATCTGCCCCCCACCCTACACCCCCCCCATCCACACCCCCATAATTAACCCCCACGTAGTCACCACCCACCCGACTCACCCCCCCCCCCACCGACTCACCCACCCACTCGCTCACTCGCTCACCCATCCACCCACCGGGTTGGTTGGTGGGTCGGTTAGTGGGTGAGTGGGTTGGTGGGTGGGTGGGTTTGTGGGGTGGGTGGTTTGGTGGGCTGGGTGGTTTGGTGGGATGGGTGGGTTGGTGGGTGGGTTGGTTGGTTCGTTGGTGGGTGGGGTGGGTGGGTTGGTTGGTGGGTTGGTGGGTGGGGTGGGTTGGTGGGTGGGTTGGTTCGTTGGTGGGTGGGGTGGGTGGATTGGTTGGTGGGTTGGTGGGTGGGGTGGGTTGGTTGGTTCGTTGGTGGGTGGGGTCGGTTGGTGGGTGGGTTGATTGGTAGTGTGGGTTGGTGGGGTGGGTGGGTTGGTGGGGGGGTGGGATGGTGGGGTGGGTGGGTTGGTGGGTTGGTGGGTGGGTGTGTGGGATGGTAGGGTGGGTGGGTTGGTGGGGTGGGTGGGTTGGTTGATAGGGTGGGTGGGTGCGATGGGTGGGTGAATGGGGTGGGTGGGGTTGGTGGGTTGGTGGGTGGGGTGGGGTGGGTTGTGTGGCTGGTTGTGGTGACTCGTTAAGGACAGAAGCGCGTTCGCCTGAGGTCACAGAGAGTGTAGGCCTTCTGGAGTGTTCACATTACGTAGGATTTATTGTTTTATTATTTTCAACTAATAAGAGACGGCTCCACTTGGAGAGAGAAAAATATAGAGAGAGAGCGAGATACAATCTCTGAATATACAGCAGCAGGCATGGTCAGGGTCGGGATCGAACCCACGACCTCCTGCATACCGGGCGAGGTCGTTAACATCTCCCAGCCACCGTGATGATGATGACGAGAGGGAGAGAGAGCGACACACAATCTTTGAATATACAACAGCAGCAGGCATCGTCAGGGTCGGGATCGAACCCACGACCTCCTGCATACCGGGCGAGGTGGTTAACATCCCCTAGCCACCGTGATGATGATGATGAGAGAGAGATGCAAACTCCAAATATCCAGCAGGTATCATCAAGGTCGGGATCGAACCCACGACCTCCTGAATAGTGGGCGAGGTCGTTAACATATCCTAGTCACCGTGATGAT
Organism: Lampetra fluviatilis; assembly: GCF_964198595.1. Lineage (NCBI taxonomy): Eukaryota > Metazoa > Chordata > Hyperoartia > Petromyzontiformes > Petromyzontidae > Lampetra > Lampetra fluviatilis. The sequence continues at coordinate 5,005,438 of NC_136338.1, forward strand.
GATGATGATGAACGAGATGCAAACTCCAAATATACAGCAGGCATCATCAAGGTCGGGATCGAACCCACGACCTCCTGCATACCGAGCGAGGTCGTTAACATCTCCTAGCCACCGTGATGATGATGATGAGAGAGAGACGCAAACTCCAAATATCCAGCAGGCATCATCAAAGTCGGGATCGAACCCACGACATTCTGTATACCGGGCGAGGGAGCTAACAACTCTTTCTGCGGAAACTTGATTTATCCCGTGAAAAACTCCGCAATTGAAACGAGATTGAGAACGATTTTATTTTTTAATACGAGAGAAAACAAATCTATATATTTGATATATATAATATATATAACGCCTGCAGCGTTGGATTTGTCCAAATTTTAAGACGGGACTCTTTGGCGCCTCGGGATGTCGTTTTAAAAAAATTTATTTGGTATCAGAGGGAAGCGCTCTTCATGAAATAAAAAACATTCGTTCCCTCGTTATTTGCGGATTTGCTATTCGCGATTTTGGCAATCCGGGAATCGCATCTGAACGTCTCTACCCGACTAATCGAGAGAGAGAGGGAGATGAAGACAAAGTGATGAGAGATAAAGTGATGAGAGATAAAACGATGAGAGATAAAGTGATGAGAGATAAAGTGATGAGAGATGAAGTGATGAGAGATAAAGTGATGAGAGATAAAGTGATGAGAGATAAAGCGATGAGAGATAAAGTGACGAGAGATAAAGCGATGAGAGATAAAGTGATGAGAGATAAAGTGATGAGAGATAAAGTGATGAGAGATAAAGCGATGAGAGATAACGTGATGAGAGATAAAGTGATGAGAGATAAAGTGGTGAGAGATAAAGTGGTGAGAGATAAATTGATGAGAGATAAAATGATGAGAGATAAAGTGATGAGAGATGAAGTGATGAGAGATAAAGTGACGAGAGATAAAGTGATGAGAGATAAAATGATGAGAGATAAAGTGATGAGAGATGAAGTGATGAGAGATAAAGTGATGAGAGATAAAGTGATGAGAGATAAAGTGATGAGAGATAAAGTGATGAGAGACAAAGTGACGAGAGATAATTTGACGAGAGATAAAGTGATGAGAGATAAAGTGAAGAGAGATAAATTGACGAGAGATAAAGTGATGAGAGATAAAGTGATGAGAGATAAAGTGATGAGAGATAAAGTGATGAGAGATAAAGTGATGAGAGATAAAGTGACGAGAGATAAAGTGATGAGAGATAAAGAGATGAGAGATAAAGTGATGAGAGATAGAGTGATGAGAGATGAAGTGATGAGAGATAAAGTGATGAGAGATAAAGTGATGAGAGATAAAGTGATGAGAGATAAAGTGATGAGAGATAAAGTGACGAGAGATAAAGTGATGAGAGATAAAGTGATGAGAGATAGAGTGATGAGAGATAAAGTGATGAGAGATAAAGTGATGAGAGATAAAGTGATGAGAGATAAAGTGATGAGAGATAAAGTGATGAGAGATAGAGTGATGAGAGATAAAGTGATGAGAGATAAAGTGATGAGAGATAAAGTGATGAGAGATAAAGTGATGAGAGATAAAGTGATGAGAGATAAAGAGATGAGAGATAAAGTGATGAGAGATAGAGTGATGAGAGATGAAGTGATGAGAGATAAAGTGATGAGAGATAAAGTGATGAGAGATAAAGTGATGAGAGATAAAGTGACGAGAGATAAAGTTAAGAGAGATAAAGTGATGAGAGATAAAGTGACGAGAGATAAAGTGACGAGAGATAAAGTGACGAGAGATAGAGTGACGAGAGATAAAGCGATGAGAGATAAAGTGAAGAGAGATAAAGTGACGAGAGATAAAGCGATGAGAGATAAAGTGAAGAGAGATAAAGTGATGAGAGATAAAGTGATGAGAGATAGAGTTACGAGAGATAAAGTGATGAGAGATAAAGTGATGAGAGATAAAGTGTTGAGAGATAAAGTGATGAGAGATAAAGTGATGAGAGATAAAGTGATGAGAGATAAAGTGATGAGAGATAAAGTGATGAGAGATAAAGTGATGAGAGATAAAGTGATGAGAGATAAAGTGATGAGAGATAAAGTGATGAGAGATAAAGTGATGAGAGATAAAGTGATGAGAGATAAAGTGATGAGAGATAAAGTGATGAGAGATAAAGTGATGAGAGATAAAGAGATGAGAGATAAAGTGACGAGAGATAAAGTGATGAGAGATAAAGTGATGAGAGATAAAGTGATGAGAGATAAAGTGATGAGAGATAAAGTGATGAGAGATAAAGTGATGAGAGATAAAGTGATGAGAGATAAAGTGATGAGAGATAAAGTGATGAGAGATAAAGTGATGAGAGATAAAGTGACGAGAGATAAAGCGACGAGAGATAAAGTGATGAGAGATAAAGTGTTGAGAGATAAAGTGATGAGAGATAGAGGTACGAGAGATAAAGTGATGAGAGATAAAGTGATGAGAGATAAAGTGACGAGAGATAAAGTGACGAGAGATAAAGTGACGAGAGATAAAGTGACGAGAGATAAAGTGACGAGAGATACAGTGACGAGAGATAAAGTGACGAGAGATAAAGTGACGAGAGATAAAGTGATGAGAGATAAAGTGACGAGAGATAAGGTGATGATATAATTTGTATTTGTTTAATCGCTCACGGCCAACATCAGTGGCGATTTGCTGAACCGATCCTGGGCCTCCCCTAGGTCGACTCAGCCTTAAAGATGAGTACCTGGTGCGGTGTGTAGTAAACATCACAACGAGGGAGACAAAGGCGGCCGGGAGGACGTGTTTCTGGCCACACACTCACTCCCACACGCCTCCACGTGCACCACATTGCCGACCTTCATAGGGTGCTGCTGCTACTTGCGACTACTTACAGCACTTGCCCCAACAGTCTGCAGAGGCTTTGCGGGGGATCTTTGTCTTTGTGCCCTGAGCTCCCTTTGGGATCAATGTGCCAGGCTCCAGGGTTACGTTCTGAAATGTGTTTTTTGTCCGTGCAAAGTGACGAGTTCGCGAATCTGCTGACACAGTTACGCGGGGAATTGATCAAAGGCATAAAGGCACGGAGCGAATTTATATTTTATTATGAATTAAATACATATTTATATATTTTGTTTGAAAACCACCAGCCACGGCCAAGTTAAATGGAACTCACAAGGAGACAGAAGAAAGGAGTTGGAGAGAGAGGGAGAGAGGTGGAGAGAGAGAGATGGAGTGACACAGAGAGAGATAGAAGACAGGAGATGGATATAGAGAGAAAACTAGGCAAAGAGAGAGTACTAAAGAGACAGATAGACATGCAAAGAGAAGAAATGAGGTGGTGAGAGAGGGAGAGAGAATAAAAGGAGATTGAAAGAGAGATAAAGAAAGACACACAGAGATATTTTTTTACTTTTTAACCACTTTTATTGCCGCCAGCAGCAACAGCACTGGAGCCGATTTCGACACGAAACACACAAAGTCACCGGCGACGAAACGACACAAACACGACGAAACAAAAAGCCACGTGGCACTGGACGCGCCACGCACGACACAAAAACGTCACGTGGTGGTGGTCGTCATCGTGCAGGCCACGCCCAACGAGTGAGCACGTGACAAGGTGACAAGGAGGGTGACATCTTCTTGGTTCTTTCGGTAAAGTCACGTAGAAGGGAAATAATAAAATAATATAAATATAAAACAATTAAAGGAGGGTGACGTCACGTCCGTACAGAAGGGGGCTTTTCTGCCCCCCCCCCCAGCGCATCACCGGCTTCAGCCAGAGCCGCACCTTGAACAGGCCTCTGAACACTGGAAGCACTAAAGAGCAGCCATTAGTGTCACCTTGCAGTATCTCTTTCCTCATCTTGTGCACCGCCATTTTCGCTTGGGCACGGACGAAGTTGGCTACTAAGCGTGGCGCTTATTAGCCAGGTAAGGCACCCCGTATACGAAGCTGCCGCTGTTGTAGAAGGGCAGCCCCAGTCCCATGAAAATGGTCCCCAAAAGGCGGAACATTTGGGATGAGCCGCTGGCAGCGTAAGTACCGATGGGGCAGATCCACCCTGGCACCGCAGAAAGATTGGGCTGAGCCACACGGCCGATGGCAACGTGCAGTGTGCCAATCTCCACCGAGAGGTCACCACAGCGTTTGGCTACGGGAGACTTGTGTAATGTGAGGATATATCCGGCTCACTGACGAATCACAACTCGTCATGATGGTTGGCTCTGCCGGTCCTGGTTTATAGCCAATGGGGGGAAGCCTGGGGGCGTGGCCCTGACGTAATGGAAAAGTGACAGCTGTAAGGAGAGGATTGGTTCTGCTGGCTTTGGCCACAGCCAATGGGGAGACGAGTCAGGGGCGTGGTCCCGGGAGCTTACGAGGGAGCCTGGAATATTCCATGGAGGCTAACCAGGATTGGTGGAAACGTACCACGTGACCCGGGTATTAAATAGGGGTGGAGACGAACGACACGGGGTCAGAACGGGAACGAACGGAGGAAGGGGGCCACGCGGGAGCGGGGCTCCAGGTTGCCACGTGGCAGTGTGTCTCTCTCTCGATCTATCCCTCTCACGCTGCCTGTCAGCAGCGTGAAGGAAAGCTGTAAGACCGGATTCCAGAAGTCGCCTCAACGACCTTTATTACACTCGTACATTTGTTTCCACTGGGGGACGGCCACAATTTTGTGCCCGGTAGGTCGACCAGGTCGTGGGAATGCAGCTCCTTGACACAGCCACGTGTAGAGCGCCTTGACACAGCCACGTGTAGGGCGCCTTGACACAGCCACGTGTAGAGCGCCTTGACACAGCCACGTGTAGAGCGCCTTGACACAGCCACGTGTAGAGCGCCTTGACACAGCACGTGTAGAGCGCCTTGACACAGCCACGTGTAGAGCGCCTTGACACAGCCACGTGTAGAGCGCCTTGACACAGCCACGTGTAGAGCGCCTTGACACAGCCACGTGTAGAGCGCCTTGACACAGCCACGTGTAGAGCGCCTTGACACAGCCACGTGTAGAGCGCCTTGACACAGCACGTGTAGAGCGCCTTGACACAGCACGTGTAGAGCGCCTTGACACAGCCACGTGTAGAGCGCCTTCACACAGCCACGTGTAGAGCGCCTTGACACAGCCACGTGTAGAGCGCCTTGACACAGCCACGTGTAGAGCGCCTTGACACAGCCACGTGTAGAGCGCCTTGACACAGCCACGTGTAGAGCGCCTTGACACAGTCACGTGTAGAGCGCCTTGACACAGCCACGTGTAGAGCGCCTTGACACAGCCACGTGTAGAGCGCCTTGACACAGCCACGTGTAGAGCGCCTTGACACAGCCACGTGTAGAGCGCCTTGACACAGCCACGTGTAGAGCGCCTTGACACAGCCACGTGTAGAGCGCCTTGACACAGTCACGTGTAGAGCGCCTTGACACAGCCACGTGTAGAGCGCCTTGACACAGCCACGTGTAGAGCGCCTTGACACAGCCACGTGTAGAGCGCCTTGACACAGCCACGTGTAGAGCGCCTTGACACAGTCACGTGTAGAGCGCCTTGACACAGCCACGTGTAGAGCGCTATCTTTGGGGCGCTCTTCAGGGGCACGTCCCTGCAGCTTAAATCGTCGTCTTCAAGCGGCTGTACATTGAGTCTCCAGTAGAGCGCTGTGCTTCTCCACTCTGGGAATTCGCAGCAGCAGCAGCAGCAGCACTGAGACCAGGTGGTGATCAAAAAACCCGGACGGGACGATTTTACTGCCCCTGAGCAGGTTAACGCTGCTGGCGTTGATGTCCAGTTGCTCGAACCCGGCAAGGCTTATCCTGCCTTGAGAACACCAGCGGCGCCAGGAGTACTACCGCTGGGCTGGATGCCGTAGTCGCCACATGTCACACAGATCCAGTCTCCGCACGAGGTCGCCTAGCGGCCGTGTGGATTACTCGGTGAGGCTCGGCGGTGTTGCGGTCGAGACCCGGGTCGAGGGTGCAGTTGAAGTCTCCCCGCACGACGGGGAGCACGTCGTCCACGTCGTCTGTCGCCAGTGCGTCCCGCAGAGCGCCGAAGATGAGCTTCCTCTCGGGTGCCCTGTTTGGCACGTACACGTTAAAGTACAAACTGAATTTGGAGCTTTCGTGACTGCAGGAATTACACTTTGGTTCTTTCGGTAAAGTCATGTATGAAGAGAAAATAATAAATTAAATACTAGCATACGACGTGTTTGGAATCGAAACGTCGTATGCTAGTATTTAATTTCTTATTTTCTCTTTACACGTGACTTTACCGAAATAACCAAATATGTTAAAGTACCTCACCCTGGAGCTATTGAGGGACAAAGTCGACAGAAATCAAGTGACCCTTTCACTATTTATTTGAAGACCACGCTCTCGGATGCAAACCGCGAGCCGAGCACAGTCGCCACTCCAGCGAGGTTCTCCTCGGTGTGGCTGAAGAAGGCCCGGCCGCCTAGGAAAGGCTGCCGTTGGGCCTCCAGAGCCTCCCGAGTGGCGTCGAGGTGGGTTTCATGGAGGAGAGTCACATCTGCTTTGTGTTCCCCGACAAAGCGGCAGATCTGGTCACACCTCGTGTCGCTGCGAGCGCTGTTACAGTTCAGACTAGCAACCTTAATAGCTGAAGCCATGATGTTGTTGTTGTTGTGTGGTGGTGGTAACAGTAGCTGCAGGAATGGGGGGGGGGGTTTCTTCTGAGCAGAAGCAAGCTCCCTTTTCGTCTTGAAACATGAACGCTTTTCGGCGGTAGCATTCCTGTTTGCTGAACTCAAACCTGTTGCAATTGCGGCAAATGTGTTTGGAGACTTTGAGGAAGGTGGTCAGATTGGGGAAAAAGGGCCTGACCCTGTGTTAGGCTTCCTGTAAGTGTCCACGTTGACTTGTGAGTAGCTCATCTCATAAATGTTTTTTTTTACCATTTTATCTGGCAATAAAACTGACAACTTTTTTTTTACAAGGAGTCATGTTTGCATAGACCACAATACCTGCAGGCGTAATGCACATAAGGCACGTGCGCCTTTTGCCGTCATCTGGTCCAACCCATCTGAGACTAGGCTCTAAGAAAAGCTGTCTCGGGTGTGGACCAATAAACTTCAAGGACAGTGCATATCATTATCAGAGTTATGTTTTTTGTTTGCATTATGACTGCAGGTATTGTGGTCTATGCAAACATGACTCCTTGTAAAAAAAGGTGTCAGTTTTGTTGCCAGATAGAAGGGTAAAAAACCAATTACCATATTTTTTACTGGCAAATGAGGTTCCAATGGTAGCTCATCTCACTCACACCCTCGTGCGAGGAGACGAGGGTGAAGCCGTACTCGTCCTCGTCATCGGCGGGCGGCTTTGTCAGCGGGCCGCTGCTGCAGCAGCCAGCGCTGGTGCTGCAGCAGCTGCTGCTGCTTCTGCCGCCACTGCTGAGGCTGCGGTGGTGAGAGGAAAGAGCGTTTTGCAAATAAAGCGAGAAGGTAGGGGTGGTGAGGACTAGGCCCGTGAGCAAGGCAGCGGGCCCGCCGAGTAGCGAGTGTGTTTAGACTCAGAAGGGGTTGGAGAGGTAGGAGACAGGACGACCATGTGTGGTCAGTGACACTCACGGCGCTGGATGAGAGATCAGGAGCACTCGATGTGGCTCAGAGAGCAAAAGAGGGCACCGGGAGTGCGACAAAGACTCTCTCAGGCGAGGGCAGGATGATGGTATCAAAACTAGGCCCTCGCTAGGGGCTGATGGCGGACGCGGACTGCTGTAGCGACACACCCTGCCGTGACGATGGTTGGAGGGACAGAGACTTTTGACTTTTAAACAACTTTAATTGCCGCCAGCAGCAACAGCACTGGAGGCGATTCCGAAATAAAATACACAAAGTCACCAGCAAACAAATAACACTAACGCTATAAATCGACGTGCTGTGACGCTAAATGCGCCGCGGTGGTGGTTGTGGTGGTTGTGGTGGTGGTGGTGGTCATCGCGCATGCCACGGTGACGAGCGAGCGCTTCAGAAGGTGAACACCACGAGGGTGCCGTCCACGCTGGTGCAGAGAGGGGCTTGTCCGGCTCCCCAGCGTTCTAAGAAGACGCGCTGCACATCACCGCCACGTGTGTGGTACATGGCGCGCTCCAGCCGGAGCCGCGCCTTGAGCAGGCCCCTGAACACTGGAAGCAGCACAGAGCAGCCGTCAATGTCACCTTGCAGCATCTTCTTCCTCGTTCTGTACACCGCCATCTTCGCCTGAGCACAGGCGAAGTTGGCGAGGTCATGGCGCTTGTTAGCCAGGTAAAGCACCACCCCATATACGAAGCTGCTGCTGTTGTAGAAGGGTACCCCCAGTTTCCTGAAGATGTCCCCCAAAAGGCGGAACATTGGTTTGAGCCGCTGGCAGCGTAAGTTCTGGTGGGGCAGATCCTCCCTGGCACCGCAGAGAGAGAGAGAGTTAGAGAGTGAGAGAGAGTTAGAGAGTGAGAGAGAGTTAGAGAAAGTTAGAGAGTTAGAGAGAGTTAGAGAGTGAGAGAGAGTTAGAGAGTGAGAGAGAGAGTTAGAGAGAGAGTTAGAGAGAGCATTAGAGAGAGTGAGAGAGAGAGAGAGAGTTAGAGAGAGTTAGAGAGAGAGTTAGAGAGAGAGTTAGAGAGTTAGAGAGAGTTAGAGAGAGTTAGAGAGAGAGTTAGAGAGAGTTAGAGAGAGAGTTAGAGAGAGAGCATTAGAGAGAGTGAGAGAGAGAGAGAGTTAGAGAGAGTTAGAGAGAGAGTTAGAGAGAGAGCATTAGAGAGAGTGAGAGAGAGAGAGAGTTAGAGAGAGTTAGAGAGAGAGTTAGAGAGAGAGTTAGAGAGAGAGTTAGAGAGAGAGTTAGAGAGTTAGAGAGAGAGTGTGAGAGAGAGTTAGAGAGAGAGAAAAATGTATCCAGGCAACACCTGGAGGAGTGAGCCACTTCCTCTGCCTTCCTTTCATCTCCCGCCGTGCTAATCGGAGAGCAAAGACAAAGCTAACCCGTGCAGCCTCGTGCAAGGCAGCTGGGGCAAGTGCGGTTAGCGAGCAAAGACAAAGGTGCCCCGTGTAGCCTCGTGCAAGGCTGCTGGGGCAAGTGCGGTTAGGGAGCAAAGGCAAAGGTGCCCCGTGTAGCCTCGTGCAAGGCTGCTGGGGCAAGTGCGGTTAGCGAGCAAAGGTAAAGGTCCCCCGTGTGGCCTCGTGCAAGGCTGTTGGGTCAAGTGCGGTTAGCGAGCAAAGGCAAAGGTCCCCCGTGTAGCCTCGTGCAGGCTGTCGGCAAGATTATCCGCAATGTTTACAGAGTTCCCGGGGGTCGTCCTCCCGCGTCAGTTCACGCGGAAAATCGAGAGGTGAACCGGAGTTCGACCAAATCCCACGGTCGGGTGATGACCCCCCCCCACCCACAACCCCTCCCCCAACTTCCCTACCCCAAACCCCCCCCAACACCCCCCAACACCCCCTCAACCCCCAACCCCACCACACCCCCACACCCCCCCACTCCCCAACCCCCCCCCCACACCCCCACACCCCCCACTCCCCAACCCCCCCCCACACACCCCAAACCCTCCCCCCCCCCACACCCCCCACTCCCCAACCCCCCCCCACACCCCCCACTCCCCAACCCCCCCCCACACCCCCCACTCCCCAACCCCCCCCCCACACCCCCAACCCTCCCCCCCCCACACCCCCCACTCCCCAACCCCCCCCCCACACCCCCCACTCCCCAACCCCCCCCCACACCCCCCACTCCCCAACCCCCCACACCCCCAACCCTCCCCCCCCCACACCCCCCACTCCCCAACCCCCCCCCACACCCCCCACTCCCCAACCCCCCCCCACACCCCCACACCCCCCACTCCCCAACCCCCCCCCCCACACCCCCAACCCCCCCCCCCCACACCCCCCACTCCCCAACCCCCCCCCACACCCCCACACCCCCCACTCCCCAACCCCCCCCACACCCCCAACCCTCCCCCCCCACACCGCAACCTCCCCCATCCCTCAAACCCCAAACCACCCAAACCTCCCCACCCCTCAACCCCTCCCACCCCCAACCCCCCCTGTGTGTGTGTCAGTGTGTGTGTCAGTGTGTGTGTGTGTCAGTGTGTGTCAGTGTGTGTCAGTGTGTGTGTTTCTGTATGTGTGTCTGTGTGTGTGTGTCAGTGTGTGTCAGTGTATGTGTGTCAGTGTGTGTCAGTGTGTGTGTGTTTCTGTATGTGTGTCTGTGTGTGTGTGTCTGTGTGTGTGTGTCAGTGTGTGTGTGTCAGTGTGTGTCAGTGTGTGTGTTTCTGTATGTGTGTCTGTGTGTGTGTGTGTCAGTGTGTGTGTGTCTGTGTGTATGTGTCAGTGTGTGTCAGTGTGTGTGTGTCAGTGTCAGTGTGTGTCAGTGTGTGTGTTTCTGTCTGTGTGTCTGTGTGTGTGTGTCAGTGTGTGTGTCAGTGTGTGTCAGTGTGTGTGTTTCTGTATGTGTGTGTCAGTGTGTGCTCGCTGACAGCACTTGCCCCAACAGCCTGCCAGAGGCTACACGGGTGATCTTTGTCTTTGTCTGCACCACGCCGACCTTCACAGGTGCTTGCTCACAGCACTTGCCCCGGCAGCCCGACAGAGGCTACACGGGGGATCTTTGTCTGTTGTGCACTCGCGCGAGAGAGCGAGAGAGACAGGGACAGGCAGATTGATGTGCCCGCTGATTCCTGCGAGGATTTCCCTTGCAGGAGACAGACACGTCGGGCAGGTGGTGGGTGGGTGGGGGGTGGTGACGACGGGAAGCCTGCCCAGCAGGGGCAGCAGGCACAGCAATCGCAGGGGCAGCAGTAGCAGGGGCAGCAGTGGCAGGGGCAGCAGCAGCAGGATCAGCAGCAGCAGTAGCAGGGGCAGTGGTAGCAGTAGCAGAGGCATCAGTAGCAGGGGCAGCAGTAGCAGCAGTAGCAGGGGCAGCAGCAGTAGCAGCAGTAGCAGCAGTAGCAGCAGTAGCAGGGGCAGCAGTAGCAGCAGCAGTAGCAGCAGTAGCAGCCGTGGCAGCAGTAGCAGGGGCAGCAGTAGCAGCAGTAGCACCAGTGGCAGTAGCAGCAGTGGCAGCAGCAGCAGTGGCAGCAGCAGGGGCAGCAGTAGCAGCAGCAGTAGCAGCAGCGGCAGCAGTAGCAGTGGCAGCAGTAGCAGGGGCAGCACTAGCAGGGGCAGCACTAGCAGGGGCAGCAGCAGTAGCAGCAGGGGCAGCAGCGGCAGCAGGGGTAGCTCAGAGGGCAGCCAGCTAGTGAGTGAGTCAATCTAAGCTATGAACTACCTTAATTTGACCAGGCAAGAGTCACACTGGGCCAGGCAGATCTGTGTCTTTATCTGCCAGAAGCGGGCTGGCCACGGCTCAACGGTACGAGCTCAACAACGAAGGCACTCAAGTGCCTCGCCACCGGTCGACGAAATTCAAAGCAGCAGCAGCCAGATGACCCCGTCACCGAACGCGTGGCGATGTTGATTGCTGAGCGTGGAGGTTTGGCGGAAAGCCCTGGGCAGGATCCGGAAACACGGGGAGAGATGAGAGAGATGAGAGAGATGAGAGGAGTGGGAGATGAGAGATGAGAGAGATGGGAGATGAGAGATGAGAGAGATGAGAGAGATGAGAGATATGAGAGAGATGAGAGATATGAGAGAGATATTAGAGTCAGAGATGAGAGTCAGAGATGAGAGTGAGAGATGAGAGTCAGAGATGAGAGTCAGAGATGAGAGAGGTGACAGAGATGAGAGAGATGAGAGTCAGAGATGAGAGAGGTGACAGAGATGAGAGATATGAGAGAGATATTAGAGTCAGAGATGAGAGTCAGAGATGAGAGTTAGAGATCAGAGAGGTGACAGAGATGAGAGATATGAGAGTGAGAGATGAGAGAGATGAGAGAGATTTGAGAGAGAGATGAGAGAGATGGGAGAGATGAGTGATATGAGAGACGAGAGGGATGAGAGTCAGAGATGAGAGAGATATGAGAGAGATGAAAGAGATGAGAGAGAGAGAGAGACACCACAGACTCCACATATGCAGCAGACATTGTCAGTGTGGGGAGATATCCACACTTCAATTGTAACGGAATTTCTCAGTTAATAACAGCAAGAGCAACACCATTCAACATCAATGCACAAGAGTAACTTCTCAAACCCTTTGCAAACAAATACCTCGGAACAATTCGTAACGATGGTGTTATCCGTGTTATTGAACATTCTTCAGTTGTAATAATAGTACAAACTTACCCCTTTGCAACCCAATGCATGATTGATATCGCGCTCGAAAAAGAATGCATGTGGCAGAGAGAGAGAGAAGGTTAGAATTAAACAGAGAGGAGAGAGGCAGATGAGAGAGAGGAGAGGATAGTGATATGGGAGACTTTTTTGACTTTTCAACAACTTTAATTGCCGCCAGCAGCAACAGCACTGGAGGCGATTCCGATATGAAAAACACAAAGTCACCAGCCAACAAACAAACAAACGCTATAAATCCACGCGCTGTCGCGCTAAATGCGCCGCGCTCAACACAAAATAAAAGTCACGTGGTTGTGGTGGTGGTTGTGGTGGTGGTTGTGGTGGTGGTTGTGGTGGTGGTTGTGGTGGTGGTTGTGGTGGTGGTTGTGGTGGTCATCGCGCACGCCACGGTGACGAGCGAGCGCTTCAGAAGGTGAACACCACGAGGACGCCGTCCACGCTGGTGCAGAGAGGGGCTTGTCCGGCTCCCCAGCGTTCGAAGAAGACGCGCTGCTCATCACCGCCACGTGTGTGGTACATGGCGTGCTCCAGCCGGAGCCGCGCCTTGAGCAGAGAGAGACAGAGACACAGAGACTTTGACTTTTTATAATTTTATTTCACCAGCGCAAATTGCGCTGGAATATTCCAGTTCATTCAGTATACCTGCCTTTATGGCAACAATAATTGTACAACATGATCCCGCCCCACATCGCCACCGCCCCACAGCCAGTGTCTGGTGTGCTTTTCAAAGCATTCAGTGCCTTTATGGCAATAAACACTCATCGTCATCACACACCACATCGTCACCGCTCACAGCCAGTGTCCGGTGTGCTCGTCATCCGGGCTCTCACACCCCTTTGCCTAGCAGAGCAGCTCTTCCGCTCCCACCTCCTCACCCTCCTCCCCGGCTGGCGGCGACGGTAGTGGTGTCCTCTTCAACGCCTCGGTGGAGAAGGGGGCGGTGGGGGGGGGTGGTAGCTGTTTCCTGACCTTGTTCATCAAGGCCTTCACCCGGAAGATCTCCTGGCGACTATATCCGAACGTGCCCGGGTCCTGGACCACACGCCGGGCTGTGCTCATAAAGTTCCTCCTGTTGGGGAAGCTGTCCCGCACGCGGACGTTTCGTCTCCCATACGACCATTTCAGGAAACCAAGGAGGTATTCGGGAGAGCACCCCATCTCGGGCATCGGAGGCCAGCTCTTCGGCCTTTCCGCCTGTCCCTTTGGGTCGTCGCCGCTGACGCCGCTCACCCTGCTCCCCTGCGACGACGGGCTGGGCGAGGCTGGGTCTGGCTGTTTCACTCCCTTGGTCACCGCCTTCACCTGCGCGTGGCCGCTGGCCTCCATGGCCTCCCTCTCCCCGGCCTCCCTCTCCTCCCCGTCCTTCGAGTCGGAGGGGGGCGCGGCCTCCGCCGTCATGACCAACAAATCTATTGCCCGTTCAGCCTCCCGCGCGCTGAACCCGTGCCTGTGGGGCTCCCATTCCACGTCCGCTACTGCCTCCTCAAGGGAGTCCCTTGGGGTGGGTGGAGGGTCGCCCTTCACCGGCACGAAACCCCCCGGCACGCCGTTGTCATCAGTGTCGGGCCACCCCCCGATGTCGGTGAGGGTAACGCCACCTCCCACGTCGGCGCAGGCCTCCTCTTCCGTCCCCGCCACCCCCTCTGGGGCCGGGCCCTCGCTGGGCACAATCCCGCTCGCAGGCAGCCCACTCTCCCCCGGGTCCATTTCCATCTCCTCCCCCTCCCTCAGGACAGGCGAAGAGGTGGTTCCCGGAGCCTCGACGCCCCCCGGCGCAGCCACGGCGCCGGTGGCGATCATCAGTTGTTCCTCTCCCTGCGTTGGAGGGGGTGAGGCCGGGCCCGGAGGCCGCGCTCCCGGCTCGGTCGTCTCCACCAGGGGCGCGTCACCCACGCCCCCCCCTCGCTCCTCCACAGGGCGGTCAGCTAGCTGGGTACCGTCGCCGGCTGATTTGGCTGTTTCCATGGGCTGGGCGCTCCCGCGCCTGCCCATCTTCCTCCTCTTCCGCGGCCCTCCGACGATGGTGAACTCCCCACCGTCCTCGTCAGAGGGTTCCTTCTCCGGGGCCGGCTCCCCGCGCTCCGGCGCGGAACCGGCACCATCTTGCTGCGGCTGTTGTTGCTGCCGATGCTGCTGCGGCGGCTGCCGCTGCGGCTGTTGCTGCTGCTGGTCCAGCAGCTGCTGCTGCTGCCGCTCGCGATGCTCCCGCTGCTGCTGCTGCTGTTGCGGCTGCAGCGTCGGCGTCGTCCCTGTCGCAGCTCCACCCGACCCCGCCCTGGTGGAGCAATTTTTCTTCACGTGTCCCACGCCGCCACATCCGTAGCAGCGTGGTTCGGTCGTGGCCAGGTGCACCGTGTGGACGCGGCCACCAACGGTGCGCTTGAAAGCCACGTCCAACACGGTGCGTCCACCCTTCAAGATGAGGAGCACCTGTCGTTGCCCAGACAAGATGTGTCGCATGCCAGGGTTCCGCGTTCTCATAGGCAGCCTGCTGATGTTCGAGGCCACCGCGCCGAAGCGTTGCAGCTCTCCCATCAGCTCCGCGTCGGTCATGTATGGTGGAGCGCCCGTGATGGTGATCCGCGCCGTCGGTGCCGTGAGAGGGGTGCACTGTACCCGCTGCCCCCCCTCACCTCCGACTACGAGTCCTTTCTCCACCACACGCGCCGCCGCCTCCACCGTGGCTACGTACACAACATAGCCACGGCTCTCTCTTTGGACCACCCGGACAGCAGGCAGTCCGGCGTGCGTTGCTACAGCAGTGGCGACTTCCTCGGGTGCTGTCCCCGGCGATGGAAAACATCGGAAGCCGTGGGTATCCGTGAGAGCTTCCGTGCTGCTGGGCTGAGCCATGTCGCCCGCATGGCAGCACCAGCAGCAACAAAAAAATAATCACCAACATAAAAAAATAAAAATACACCAAACAAACACACACAGGCACAGACAGGTACACACACGCGCAGGACAAACACACAGACGAACTCACACACGATCGAACCAACAAGCAGACAAACGAACAATCAAAACAAAACTACAGATAAACAAAACGACAGATAGACGAACAAACGCACGCACAAGCAAACACAAACAAACAAACACACAAAACAAACACTCACCAAACAGACAACCAGGCCAAACACACGTGGTGTTAAGCCAGGTAAACCAGGTAAAAAAAACACCAGGCCAACACACAACGCGACCAGCCAAACAGACAAACAAATAAACAAAACGACAGAGAAACAAAACAAACGCACGCACAAGCAACACACAAACAAACAAACACACAGACAAAACACTCACCAAACAGACAAACAGACAAACAGGCCAAACACACGCGGTGTTAAGCCAGGTAAACCAGGTAAAAAAACACCAGGCCAACACACAACGCGACCAACCAAGCAGACAAACAGGCAGAACAAACACACAGACAACCACACAGACCAGACAAACACACAACAACAGCAGCAGTAATAATAACTGTTACTATAGCAGCTGGCGTACGAGGAGAAAAACGCAGAATGAACTAGCGTTTTCTCCCTAGTTCACCTCTCTCTAGGCCAGGCTCAGGCTCACACCTGAGCCCAGGCCTCCATCCACACCAACGTTGGAGCGGGAGCAGCTCGTTCGAGCAGCCACACTCCACGGAGGCGAGAGAGAGAGAGACAGAGACACACAGAGAGACAGAGACACAGAGAGAGAGACAGAGACACAGAGAGAGACAGAGACACAGAGAGAGACAGAGACACAGAGAGAGACAGAGACACAGAGAGAGACAGAGACACAGAGAGAGACAGAGACACAGAGAGAGACAGAGACAGAGAGAGACAGAGACACAGAGAGAGAGAGACAGAGACACAGAGAGAGACAGAGACACAGAGAGAGACAGAGACACAGAGAGAGACAGAGACACAGAGAGAGACAGAGACACAGAGAGAGACAGAGACACATAGAGAGACAGAGACACAGAGAGAGACAGAGACACAGAGAGAGACCGAGACACAGAGAGAGAGAGAGAGACAGAGAGAGAGAGAGAGACAGAGAGAGAGAGACCGAGACACAGAGAGAGACCGAGACACAGAGAGAGACAGAGACACAGAGAGAGACAGAGACACAGAGAGAGACAGAGACACAGAGAGAGACAGAGACACAGAGAGAGACCGAGACACAGAGAGAGACAGAGACACAGAGAGAGAGACAGAGACACAGAGAGAGACCGAGACACAGAGAGAGACAGAGACACAGAGAGAGAGAGAGAGACAGAGAGAGACAGAGACACAGAGAGAGACAGAGACACAGAGAGAGACAGAGACACAGAGAGAGAGAGAGACACAGAGAGAGACAGAGACACAGAGAGAGACAGATACACAGAGAGAGACAGAGACACAGAGAGAGAGAGAGAGACACAGAGAGAGACAGAGACACAGAGAGAGAGAGAGACACAGAGAGAGACAGAGACACAGAGAGAGACAGAGACACAGAGAGAGACAGAGACACAGAGAGAGACAGAGACACAGAGAGAGACAGAGACACAGAGAGAGACAGAGACACAGAGAGAGAGACAGAGACACAGAGAGAGACAGAGACACAGAGAGAGAGACAGAGACACAGAGAGAGACCGAGACACAGAGAGAGACAGAGACACAGAGAGAGACAGAGACACAGAGAGAGACAGAGACACAGAGAGAGACAGAGACACAGAGAGAGAGACAGAGACACAGAGAGAGACAGAGACACAGAGAGAGACAGAGACACAGAGAGAGACAGAGACACAGAGAGAGACAGAGACACAGAGAGACAGATACAGAGAGAGAGAGACAGAGACACAGAGAGAGACAGAGACACAGAGAGAGAGAGACAGAGACACAGAGAGACAGATACAGAGAGAGAGAGACAGAGACACAGAGAGAGACAGAGACACAGAGAGAGAGAGAGAGACAGAGAGAGACAGAGACACAGAGAGAGACAGAGACACAGAGAGAGACAGAGACACAGAGAGAGACAGAGACACAGAGAGAGACAGAGACACAGAGAGAGACAGAGACACAGAGAGAGAGAGAGACACAGAGAGAGACAGAGACACAGAGAGAGACAGAGACACAGAGAGAGACAGAGACACAGAGAGAGAGAGAGAGACAGAGAGAGACAGAGACACAGAGAGAGACAGAGACACAGAGAGAGAGACAGAGACACAGAGAGAGACAGAGACACAGAGAGAGAGACAGAGACACAGAGAGAGACCGAGACACAGAGAGAGACAGAGACACAGAGAGAGACAGAGACACAGAGAGAGACAGAGACACAGAGAGAGACAGAGACACAGAGAGAGAGACAGAGACACAGAGAGAGACAGAGACACAGAGAGAGACAGAGACACAGAGAGAGACAGAGACACAGAGAGAGACAGAGACACAGAGAGACAGATACAGAGAGAGAGAGACAGAGACACAGAGAGAGACAGAGACACAGAGAGAGAGAGACAGAGACACAGAGAGAGACAGAGACACAGAGAGAGAGAGAGACAGAGACACACAGAAGAAGACGCGCTGCACATCACTGACACGTGTGTGGTACATGGCGTGCTCCAGCCGGAGCCGCGCCTTGAGCAGGCCCCTGAACACTGGAAGCAGCACAGAGCAGCCGTCAGTGTCGCCTTGCAGCATCTTCTTCCTCGTTCTGTACACCGCCATCTTCGCCTGAGCAGGCCAGACGAAGTGCGCGCGAGTGAGCGGTTGACTCGGCTGAGTAGCCAAGCAAGAGGCTGGAAGGCCTTGGTCTTGTGCCACAGCGCGGATGCTGCTGCCAGGGTGTTAGCGACGAGCACTCGGCCCCTGAAGGACATCTGCGGAGCGAGGCGTGTGCCCGTGTCAGCAATCTAGCCTCGATTGTGTCGGCCATCTCGGTCCAGTTGTTCAGAGCGACGTGTGCTTTCCCCAGGTAAACCCCCAGGTACTTCTAGATTTGAAGCTTTCGTGACTGCAAGGATTCATATTCTTAGGTTTTATCGGTAAAAGTAAAATAAAATAAAACAATCACGACGTTTCGGAGGCAACACAAGCTTCCGTCTTCAGGTGGTACCGTCACAGCCACGACAGCTGTATCAAGTAAATGAGAGATTGCAGTAGCTACCACTCCGTTTATATAATGGTTGGAGAAGGTGGTGGGGCAAGGGCCGCATACTTTTATTAATATGGTAAGGTGAGGCTTGAGACTAAGAGTGGAGAGGTGCGGTTTGTGACTCAACCTGTGACAGGGAGACCGCCACTAAACATGGTAAAACTGTAATAGTTGTCTGTCAAATAAGATTGGCAAATAAGTGTAGTTAAATCTTTTTTGCATGGTTAATCACAGCTTTCCAATGATTACTCAGTTTGTAACCGTCATCACGGTTGAAATTATGTCTGTGTTTGTATATTTGTATGGCTTCGTGTACAGGTACTTGACTCCGTTGTCCTGCCAATTGTCTCCTCCTGGGAGGAGCCCAGAGCGAACGCCGCCTCGCGACCCCAAACACAGCGGGGGCCTCGCACTTTGGTTTGGCCATGTTTGTTTGTTGTAGTACAGAGTTAGACTGATGGCCTTAATCTAAGTTGTCTTGTGGTTGTTGTTGTTGTTGTTGTTTGACTTGCATCCCACTGGGATATTTGCACACAGCGTTGGTGTACGGTGATTTTTCTGCAATATTTTGCTGTAGATTTGAAGCTTTCGTGACTGCAAGGATTCACTTTCTTAGGTTTTTTCGGTAAAGTCACGTAGGTAAAAAATAAAAATTAATAAAAGTAAAATAAATAAAAAATCACGACGTTTCGGAAGCAACACGGAAGCTTGTGTTGCTTCCGAAACGTCGTAATTTTTATTTTATTTTTATTTTACTTTTATTAATTTTTATTTTTTCTTACGTGACTTTACCGAAAAAACCTAAGAAAATATTTTGCTGTCTTTTCTTGGATTTTCTGTTTGCACATAGTCACTTTAAGATGTTTTCTTGTTCATGTTTTTGTTTGTTGCGGTTGCACCCGATTCAAGAGCTGAATGGCTCACAGGGCTATACCTAATAAATGAACTTTGAACTTGGCCCAGTTGACCCTGGTGGAGGAGGCCATCTCTCATACACCGCAACCGCCTGGCAGAGCGTGGAGACGTCGTGACGCGTCGTTGAGCACGACGCGTCACGTGGTCGTCTGCGTCAGCCGAGATCCTGACGACCACGTTCTCAGGTCCCGGGACTTTGAAGCCAGACAGATGTCGTCTCAGGTGGCGTAGCAGTGGCTCGATGGACAGGGGGTACAGCAGCCCCGAGAGGTGGCATCGCTGTCTGACGCCCATCGTCACAGGGGAAGGGTCGTTGAGCCGCTGGTTGATCTTCGTGAGGCTGGATGTGTCTGTGTACAGGAGCCTGACGTATGAGATGAAGGCCTGGCCCAAGCTGAGCGACGTGAGGAGTTTGTTCAGGTGCTCATGGCTCAGCCTGTCGAAGGCCTCCTGATCCAACACTCATGGCTCACCCTGTCGAAGGCCTTCTTCTGATCCAACACTCATGGCTCACCCTGTCGAAGGCCTTTTCCTGATCCAACACTCGTGGCTCACCCTGTCGAAGGCCTTCTTCTGATCCAACACTCATGGCTCACCCTGTCGAAGGCCTTTTCCTGATCCAACACTCATGGCTCACCCTGTCGTAGACCTTCTTCTGATCCAACACTCATGGCTCACCCTGTCGAAGGCCTTCTCCTGATCCAAGAAGAGGAGGCCCAAGTCCATGTTGTGTGCTTCTGCAAGGGAGATTATATCTCTGACCGTGCCGATGTTGGCGAAGAAGTGAGAGAGCGAGAGAGGGAACGAAGGAGAGAGCGAAGAACGAGACAGAGCATGAAGGAGAGGGATAACGAAGGAAAGAAGGAACGAAGGAGAGAGATATCGAAGGAGAGAGAGCGAGCGAGGGAATGAAGGAGAGAGCGAGTGAGAGATAGGGAGAGAAATAACATTAGGAGAGAGATGAGATAGACAGATAATGAACGAGAAAGAACGAATGAGAGAGGGAGAGGGGGGGAATGAAGGAGAGAGAAGGCGAGTGAGAGTCAGCGAGAGAGATAGCGAAGGAGAGAGAGAGAGATGAGCGACACAGAATGAATTAAAGAGAGAGAACGAATGAGAGAGGTAGAGCGAGCGAGAGAGCGAGAGAAGGAGCGATGGAGAGACACAGTGAAAGATGTGATGTGACAGGGAGAGAAAGAGAGAGCGTAGCCTGTGATCATGATTAACCTGTACGCGCAGATTAAATATGAATGAATTCTTCCGCGGTTCCTTTAATGCATCCTCTCTTTTTTTTCGCATCGCCCCCTTCTCTTCTCTGCGGGCTTCTGTTGCAGGGTCGCGATTCAATGGCAACACTCGGGGGGGGGCCGGGGGTGGGGGCTGCTGGGGGGGAGGGGGAGGGGCGGGGTGGGGGAGCGGTGGCGCTGTGGTTAGCGCTATGGAGAGGGTGCAGTTATAACGGCCTCGTTAAATGCATGCCCCTTCGCCCCCGAATAAGAATGTGGGAGGAGGGTGGTCTGGCTGGTGGGGGTGACAGCAAATGTGGTGAGATGTTGACTACCTCGCCTGGTACACAGAAGGTCGTGGGTTCGATCACGACCCTGACGCCTGCTGCTGTATATTTGGAGGTTACGTGTCTCTCTCTCTCATCATCATCACGGTGGCTAGGAGATGTTAACTACCTCGCCTGGTGTACAGGAGGTCGTCGGTTCGATCTCGACCCTGACGCCTGCTGTATATTTGGAGTTTGCGTCTCGCTCATCATCATCATCATGGTGGCTAGGAGATGTTGACTACCTCGCCTGGTGTACCGGAGGTCGTGGGTTCGATCTCGACCCTGACGCCTGCTGCTGTATATTTGGAGTTTGCGTCTCGCTCATCATCATCACGATGGCTAGGAGATGTTAACTACCTCGCCTGGTGTACAGGAGGTCGTGGGTTCGATCCCGACCCTGTCGATGCCTGTTCTCTCTCCCCGTGGTCACGTGGTTTCATTCCCGCTACACATTTATAATCAACATCAATCACGCATTTAGAGTTGTTTGGCTGCTGCTATAAATGCTCCCGGGTTGATGATAACGATGGTAAGCTACTTGATTGAGCTGCTATCATTTGTGATAGTTAGAAGACGACCGCTTGTGTTGCGATCGAAACGTCGTGATTTATTTTATTTTATACCTATGTAGTGCTAAACTTTATGCGGACAACTTCTTCTTTTTCCGTCGTCATTTTATTTGATCACACTCAGCACATTCCGCAACCAAGACTCGCCGCGGTCCACTGGATTCGCTCGCTCCGTTCACTCCCTCCCTCTCTCTCTCCGTCTCTTTCTCCCCCGACTCTCCTCTCTGCTTCGCCCGTCTCAGCTTCTCCCTCTCACTCTGACTGTCTCTCCCTCTCGTCTCCGTCTCACTCCGACTGTCTCTCTCTCTCTGTTCCCGTTCCACTGCTAGCCTATTCTATCTCTCATATCATCATCTTCTTCATCTCTACTGCTAACCTATTTTTCTTCTTCTGCTCCGACCGTCTCCGTCCAGCTCCCAGCACAACTCCACGTCTTACTCTCACGCTCCCGCATTTATCCCCGTCCCTATTAATTTCCAATTAATTAACTGGCATCCCCCCTTCCCACATTTTGCACCCGCGGCCCCCACCGCCACCTGTTCCCATTCCCAGACTTACTGGCGCCACCTCGACCCTGACAACAACAACAACCGGCCAATCACTGCCCTGCATCCCATAATTACCTAACGAGCCGTCTCCATCCGGCCGTTGTCCCCCAGCAACACCAGCTTGTCCTGATACGACGCCACTGTCCACAAACCACACGTGTTTACAAGTCACCCCCCTTGGCGCGCGTTAATCCACTACACCTACGTGACTTTACCGAAAGAACCAAAGAGTATGGATCCCTGCAGTCACGAAAGATTAAAATCAAGATCGCTACACGAGCTCACTGCTGTTAGCGAGCAGCACCTATGAAGGCCGGCACGGCACACGAGAGGGTGGTGAGTGGCCAGCAAACACGCCCGGCCGCCTTTGTCTCCCCAGTGGCGATGTTTACTACACACCGCGCCAGGTTTTCATTTGAGGCTGAGTTGACCTAGGGGCGGCCCACGACCGGTTCAGATAATCGTCACCGGTGGTGTCGGTGGCCGTGAGCGGGAGTCGAACTCGGGTGTCTTTTTCAAAACGAGTTACATTGCAGCTGAGTCGTTGCCTTACCTGGTTAAAATACTACAGAACACATTCCTGCGGTGGGAGCTGGTAGGAACGTTGGGTTGCTCGGTCAATGGCCTGCAGGGTCAACGGCGGCGTGGTGTATTCCGCAAATATGCCCGACTGTGAGGGCGGGCACAAGCCGGCGTGAGTAGGTCAAACGTTGAGTTTTATAAGGGCACGACGGGGTGACCAGCCCCACCCAGCCCACCCAGCCCCTCCCCACTTTCCCCTCTCCACCCTCCCCACCCAGCCCCTCCCCTCCCCACCCACGGGGTGACCAGCCCCTACCTCCCCACCCAGCCCTACCCCTCCCAACCCTCACCCAGCCCCACCCTCCCCAACCAGCCCCTCCCACCCTCCCCTCCCCACCCAGCCCCTCCCTCCACACCCAGCCCCTCCCTGCACGACGGACGGACGGACACAATAATCCCCTGTGGGCTGGTATAATCAGGAGGTTCCTACCAGTGAAAATAGTTCAGTTTTAGTGAACACCTGGTCGGTTGTGGGGAGACGAGACTCAGCATTGTTTTTGATTTCGACTGCATAAATCCGATGAGCTAAGAAGCTCTTTCATCTTCTTGGTTCTTTCGGTAAAGTCACGTAGAAGGAAAATAATAAAATAATAAAAATAAAACATAATGAAAAAAAAATTCTCACTGTGAATGATTTTATTATGTTTTATTTGTATTATTTTATTATTTCCCTTCTACGTGACTTTACCGAAAGAACCAAGAAGATGAATCCCTGCAGTCACGAAAGCTTTAAATCGAAATTATTTTATTATGTTTTATTTTTATTATTTCATTATTTCCCTTCTACGTGACTTTACCGAAAGAACCAAGAAGATGAATCCCTGCAGTCACGAAAGCTTTAAATCGAAATTTAAGCTCTTTCATTTTTGCTGAGGTTCAGTAAAGGTGGGGGTAGAGTGGAGGGTGGGGCACGGGGTTCGTCAGCTGGTGACGGCGATGACGAACCACTTACACACAGACACAACGGTGTGGGAGGGCAATGTATAGGAATGCTAAGCGAGTTAGTGGAAATAATGACGATGATAATTGCTGAGGATTGTTCAACAAATGCCATGTTGGGGCAAAGCAGCAAAAACAACAACAACAACAACAACAGTCCCAGACCACCCCAAGACAACAACAACAACAACAGACCCAGACCACACCAAGACAACAACAACAACAACAACATACCCAATCCACACCGAGACAACAACAACAACAGACCCAGACCACACCAAGACAAAAACAACAACAGTCCCAGACCACACCAAGACAACAACAACAACAGACCCAATCCACACCAAGACAACAACAACAACAACAACAACAACAGACCCAATCCACACCAAGACAACAACAACAACAACAGTCCCAGACCACACCAAGACGACAACAACAACAACAGACCCAATCCACACCAAGACAACAACAACAACAACAGACCCAATCCACACCAAGACAACAACAACAACAGTCCCAGACCACACCAAGACAACAACAACAGCAACAACAGTCCCAGACCACACCAAGACAACAACAACAGACCCAATCCACACCAAGACAACAACAACAACAGTCCCAGACCACACCAAGACAACAACAACAACAACAACAGACCCAATCCACACCAAGACAACAACAACAACAACATACCCAATCCACACCAAGACAACAACAACAACAGACCCAGACCACACCAAGACAACAACAACAACAGTCCCAGACCACGACAACAACAACAACAGTCCCAGACCACACCAAGACAACAACAACAACAGACCCAATCCACACCAATACAACAACAACAACAGACCCAGACCACACCAATACATCAACAACAACAGTCCCATACCACAACAACAACAACAACAGACCCAATCCACACCAAGACAACAACAACAACAGACCCAGACCACACCAAGACAACAACAACAACAACAGTCCCAGACCACACCAATACATCAACAACAACAACAGTCCCAGACCACACCAAGACAACAACAACAACAACAACAGTCCCAGACCACACCAATACATCAACAACAACAATAGTCCCAGACCACACCAAGACAACAACAACAACAACAGTCCCAGACCACACCAAGACAACAACAACAGTCCCAGACCACACCAAGACAACAACAATAGTCCCAGACCACACCAAGACAACAACAACAACAACAGTCCCAGACCACACCAATACAACAACAACAACAGTCCCAGACCACACCAAGACAACAACAACAACAACAGTCCCAGACTACACCAAGACAACAACAATAGTCCCAGACCACACCAAGACAACAACAACAACAGTCCCAGACCACACCAAGACAACAACAACAACAACAACAACAGTCCCAGACCACACCAAGACAACAACAACAACAACAACAACAACAGTCCCAGACCACACCAAGACAACAACAACAGTCCCAGACCACACCAAGACATCAACAACAACAACAACAGTCCCAGACCACACCAAGACAACAACAACAACAACAGTCCCAGACCACACCAAGACAACAACAACAGTCCCAGACCACACCAAGACAACAACAACAACAGTCCCAGACCACACCAAGACAACAACAACAACAGTCCCAGACCACACCAAGACAACAATAACAACAGTCCCAGACCACACCAAGACAACAACAACAACAGTCCCAGACCACACCAAGACAACAACAACAACAGTCCCAGACCACACCAAGACAACAACAACAACAACAGTCCCAGACCACACCAAGACAACAACAACAACAACAGTCCCAGACCACACCAAGACAACAATAACAACAGTCCCAGACCACACCAAGACAACAACAACAACAGTCCCAGACCACACCAAGACAACAACAACAACAACAGTCCCAGACCACACCAAGACAACAACAACAACAGTCCCAGACCACACCAAGACAACAACAACAACAGTCCCAGACCACACCAAGACAACAATAACAACAGTCCCAGACCACACCAAGACAACAACAACAACAGTCCCAGACCACACCAAGACAACAACAACAACAACAGTCCCAGACCACACCAAGACAACAACAACAACAGTCCCAGACCACACCAAGACAACAACAACAACAGTCCCAGACCACACCAAGACAACAACAACAACAACAGTCCCAGACCACACCAAGACAACAACAACAGTCCCAGACCACACCAAGACAACAACAACAACAACAGTCCCAGACCACACCAAGACAACAACAACAACAGACCCAGACCACACCAAGACAACAACAACAGTCCCAGACCACACCAAGACAACAACAACAACAGTCCCAGACCACACCAAGACAACAACAACAACAGTCCCAGACCACACCAAGACAACAACAACAGTCCCAGACCACACCAAGACAACAACAACAGTCCCAGACCACACCAAGACAACAACAACAGTCCCAGACCACACCAAGACAACAACAACAGTCCCAGACCACACCAAGACAACAACAACAGTCCCAGACCACACCAAGACAACAACAACAACAACAGACCCAGACCACACCAAGACATCAACAACAACAACAGTCCCACACCACACCAAGACAACAACATTGAACGTGCGTATGGAACTATCGATGCAATCTCACATTCCATGTGCCTGTAAACTGCATGGCAGAGGAGATTGGAGCATTGTGATATCTAGGGATCAGTGCAAATAAGTCTATGGGTCTCTCTTTGGCGAGTCTCTGTGTGAGTCTATGGGTCTCTGTGTGAGTCTATGTGTCTCTGTGTGAGTCTATGGGTCTCTCTTTGGCGAGTCTCTGTGTGAGTCTATGGGTCTCTGTGTGAGTTTATGGGTCTCTGTGTGAGTCTATGTGTCTCTGTGTGAGTCTATGGGTCTCTGTTTGGGGAGTCTATGGGTCTCTGTGTGAGTCTATGGGTCTCTGTGTGAGTCTATGGGTCTCTGTGTGAGTTTATGAGTCTCTGTGTGAGTCTATGGGTCTCTCTTTGGCGAGTCTATGGGTCTCTGTGTGAGTCTATGGGTCTCTGTGTGAGTCTATGGGTCTCTGTGTGAGTCTATGGGTCTCTGTGTGAGTCTATGGGTCTCTGTGTGAGTCTATGGGTCTCTGTGTGAGTCTGTGGGTCTCTGTGTGAGTTTATGAGTCTCTGTGTGAGTCTATGGGTCTCTCTTTGGCGAGTCTATGGGTCTCTGTGTGAGTCTATGGGTCTCTGTGTGAGTCTATGGGTCTCTGTGTGAGTCTATGGGTCTCTGTGTGAGTTTATGGGTCTCTGTGTGAGTTTATGAGTCTCTGTGTGAGTCTATGGGTCTCTGTGTGAGTCTATCGGTCTCTGTGTGAGTCTATGGGTCTCTGTGTGAGTCTGTGTGTCTCTGTGTGAGTTTATGAGTCTCTGTGTGAGTCTATGGGTCTCTGTGTGAGTCTATCGGTCTCTGTGTGAGTCTATGGGTCTCTGTGTGAGTTTATGGGTCTCTGTGTGAGTCTATGAGTCTCTGTGTTCGTCCATGGGTCTCTGTGTGAGTCTATGGGTCTCTGTGTGAGTCTATGGGTCTCTGTGTGAGTCTATGGGTCTCTGTGTGAGTCTATGTGTCTCTGTGTGAGTCTATGTGTCTCTGTGTGAGTCTATGGGTCTCTGTTTGGCGAGGCTATGGGTCTCTGTGTGGTGAGTCTGTGGGTCTCTCTGTGAGTCTATGTGTCTCTGTGTGAGTCTATGGGTCTGTGTTTGGGGAGTCTATGGGTCTCTGTGTGAGTCTATGGGTCTCTGTGTGAGTCTATGTGTCTCTGTGTGAGTCTATGTGTCTCTGTGCGAGTCTATGGGTCTGT
Source organism: Lampetra fluviatilis (assembly GCF_964198595.1). NCBI lineage: Eukaryota > Metazoa > Chordata > Hyperoartia > Petromyzontiformes > Petromyzontidae > Lampetra > Lampetra fluviatilis. Next base: position 5,032,716 of record NC_136338.1, read on the forward strand.
GTTTGGGGAGTCTATGGGTCTCTGTTTGGCAAGTCTATGGATCTCTGTGTGAGTCTATGGGTCTCTGTGTGAGTCTATGGGTCTCTGTGTGAGTCTATGGGTCTCTGTTGGGCAAGTCTATGGATCTCTGTGTGAGTCTATGGGTCTCTGTGTGAGTCTATGGGTCTCTGTTGGGCAAGTCTATGGATCTCTGTGTGAGTCTATGGATCTCTGTGTGAGTCTATGGGTCTCTGTTGGGCAAGTCTATGGATCTCTGTGTGAGTCTATGGGTCTCTGTTGGGCAAGTCTATGGATCTCTGTGTGAGTCTATGGGTCTCTGTGTGAGTCTATGGGTCTCTGTTGGGCAAGTCTATGGATCTCTGTGTGAGTCTATGGATCTCTGTGTGAGTCTATGGGTCTCTGTGTGGTGAGTCTGTGGGTCTCTCTGTGAGGCTATGGGTCTCTGTGTGGTGAGTCTATGTGTCTCTGTGTGAGTCTATGGGTCTCTGTTTGGGGAGTCTATGGGTCTCTGTTTGGGGAGTCTATGGTGTCTGTGCGAGTGTATGGCTCCTTCCATCCTACACACATCATCACCGTCACAGCCACTTACAAAACCTCGCTGAGCCCGTATAAATCATTGCCAGCAAACGTCGCATTGCATGCTGCGCCTGTAGGGAGCCATCCAATTTCAATCTGGAGATTCATCTTCAATGGTCAAGGATAATCGCTTCTCGAACACCGCAATCAGAGGGGGATGTTAAACGGCGTATCGTAGTGAGTCTAATAAGATCTCTTGACTCGTACACAGAGGTAAAAAAGACGCATTTCTCCTCACCCATTGGGAGCCCCCAACGAGCTGTTGGCGGGGGGGGGCAGCCCTGTTCGCGAATTTAAGGTTGAGTAAATCTAGGGGAGACCCAGGACCGGTTCGCTGAGTAATTATTCGCCTTGAGAAGGAATCGAACTCGGGGGCGCCGGGTTCGCAGTGTATTCGCACTCAGAGCACACACGCGCATTGACACAAAGACAAAGATCCCCCGTGTAGCCCTAACAGACTATTGGGGCAAGTGCTGTTAGCGAGCTCCTGTGAAGGCCGGAACTGCACACACACACACAGACAACCATCACCAACAACAACAACAACCGCCGCTCACATCTCTCGTGCCAGGCTAGGTGCACACACAAGGACAAAGATCCCCCGTGAAGCCTCAACGGGCTGTTGGGGCAAGTGCTGTGAGCGACACGGGCCGTCTAGAGCCTGAACAAACATGAAACAGACTCCAGCAAACCCAGAGTCTAGAACCTGAACAAAAATGAACCAGACTCTAGCAAACCCAGAGTCTAAAACCTGAACAAAAATGAAACAGACCCCAGCAAACCCACAGTCTAGAACCTGAACAAAAATGAAACTGACTCCAGCAAACCCAGAGTCTAGAACCTGAACAAAAATGAAACAGACTCCAGTAAACCCACAGTCTAGAACCTGAACAAAAATGAAACAGACTCCAGCAAACCCAGAGTCTAGAACCTGAACAAAAATGAAACAGACTCCAGCAAACCCAGAATCTATATCCTGAACAAAAATGAAACAGACTCCAGAAAACCCACCGTCTAGAACCTGAACAAAAATGAAACAGACTCCATCAAACCCACAGTCTAGAACCTGAACAATAATGAAACAGACTCCAGCAAACCCACAGTCTAGAACCTGAACAAAAATGAAACAGGCTCCATCAAACCCAGAGTCTAGAACCTGAACAAAAATTAAACAGGCTCCATTAAACCCAGTCTAGAACCTGAACAAAAATGAAACAGACTCCAGCAAACCCAGAGTCTAGAACCTGAACAAAAATGAAACACTCCATTAAATCCACAGTCTAGAACCTGAACAAAAATTAAACAGACTCCAGCAAACCCACAGTCTAGAACCTGAACAAAAATGAAACAGGCTCCATCAAACCCAGAGTCTAGAACGTGAACAAAAATTAAACAGGCTCCAGAAAACCCACCGCCTAGAACCTGAACAAAAATGAAACAGACTCCATCAAACCCACAGTCTAGAACCTGAACAATAATGAAACAGACTCCAGCAAACCCACAGTCTAGAACCTGAACAAAAATGAAACAGGCTCCATCAAACCCAGAGTCTAGAACGTGAACAAAAATTAAACAGGCTCCATTAAACCCACAGTCTAGAACCTGAACAAAAATGAAACAGACTCCAGCAAACCCAGAGTCTAGAACCTGAACAAAAATGAAACAGACTCCATCAAATCCACAGTCTAGAACCTGAACAAAAATGAAACACACTCCAGCAAACCCAGAGTCTAGAACCTGAACAAAAATGAAACATACTCCATCAAATCCACAGTCTAGAACCTGAACAAAAAATAAACAGACTCCAGCAAACCCACAGTCTAGAACCTGAACAAAAATGAAACAGGCTCCATCAAACCCACAGTCTATAACCTGAACAAAAATGAAACAGACTCCAGCAAACCCACAGTCTAGAACCTGAACAAAAATGAAACAGGCTCCATCAAACCCACAGTCTATAACCTGAACAAAAATGAAACAGACTCCAGCAAACCCACAGTCTAGAACCTGAACAAAAATGAAACAGACTCCATCAAACCCACAGTCTACAACCTGAACAAAAATGAAACAGACTCCATCAAACCCAGAGTCTAGAGCCTGAACAAAAATGAAACAGACTCCAGCAAACCCACAGTCTAGAACCTGAAAAAAATTGAAACAGACTCCAGCAAACCCAGAGTCTAGAACCTGAACAAAAATGAAACAGACTCCAGCAAACCCACAGTCTAGAACCTGAACAAAAATGAAACAGACTCCATCAAATCCACAGTCTAGAACCTCAACAAAAATTAAACAGACTCCAGCAAACCCACAGTCTAGAGCCTGAACAAAAATGAAACAGACTCCAGAAAACCCACCGCCTAGAACCTGAACAAAAATGAAACAGACTCCATCAAACCCACAGTCTAGAACCTGAACAAAAATGAAACAGGCTCCATCAAACCCAGAGTCTAGAACGTGAACAAAAATTAAACAGGCTCCATTAAACCCACAGTCTAGAACCTGAACAAAAATGAAACAGACTCCAGCAAACCCAGAGTCTAGAACCTGAACAAAAATGAAACAGACTCCATCAAATCCACACTCTAGAACCTGAACAAAAATGAAACAGACTCCAGCAAACCCAGAGTCTAGAACCTGAACAAAAATGAAACAAACTCCATCAAATCCACAGTCTAGAACCTGAACAAAAATTAAACAGACTCCAGCAAACCCACAGTCTAGAACCGGAACAAAAATGAAACAGGCTCCATCAAACCCACAGTCTATAACCTGAACAAAAATGAAACAGACTCCAGCAAACCCACAGTCTAGAACCTGAACAAAAATGAAACAGGCTCCATCAAACCCACAGTCTATAACCTGAACAAAAATGAAACAGACTCCAGCAAACCCACAGTCTAGAACCTGAACAAAAATGAAACAGACTCCATCAAACCCACAGTCTACAACCTGAACAAAAATGAAACAGACTCCATCAAACCCAGAGTCTAGAGCCTGAACAAAAATGAAACAGACTCCAGCAAACCCACAGTCTAGAACCTGAAAAAAATTGAAACAGACTCCAGCAAACCCAGAGTCTAGAACCTGAACAAAAATGAAACAGACTCCAGCAAACCCACAGTCTAGAACCTGAACAAAAATGAAACAGACTCCATCAAATCCACAGTCTAGAACCTCAACAAAAATTAAACAGACTCCAGCAAACCCACAGTCTAGAGCCTGAACAAAAATGAAACAGACTCCAGAAAACCCACCGCCTAGAACCTGAACAAAAATGAAACAGACTCCATCAAACCCACAGTCTAGAACCTGAACAAAAATGAAACAGGCTCCATCAAACCCAGAGTCTAGAACGTGAACAAAAATTAAACAGGCTCCATTAAACCCACAGTCTAGAACCTGAACAAAAATGAAACAGACTCCAGCAAACCCAGAGTCTAGAACCTGAACAAAAATGAAACAGACTCCATCAAATCCACACTCTAGAACCTGAACAAAAATGAAACAGACTCCAGCAAACCCAGAGTCTAGAACCTGAACAAAAATGAAACAGACTCCATCAAATCCACAGTCTAGAACCTGAATAAAAATTAAACAGACTCCAGCAAACCCACAGTCTAGAACCGGAACAAAAATGAAACAGGCTCCATCAAACCCACAGTCTATAACCTGAACAAAAATGAAACAGACTCCAGCAAACCCACAGTCTAGAACCTGAACAAAAATGAAACAGGCTCCATCAAACCCACAGTCTATAACCTGAACAAAAATGAAACAGACTCCAGCAAACCCACAGTCTAGAACCTGAACAAAAATGAAACAGACTCCATCAAACCCACAGTCTACAACCTGAACAAAAATGAAACAGACTCCATCAAACCCAGAGTCTAGAGCCTGAACAAAAATGAAACAGACTCCAGCAAACCCACAGTCTAGAACCTGAAAAAAATTGAAACAGACTCCAGCAAACCCAGAGTCTAGAACCTGAACAAAAATGAAACAGACTCCAGCAAACCCACAGTCTAGAACCTGAACAAAAATGAAACAGACTCCATCAAATCCACAGTCTAGAACCTCAACAAAAATTAAACAGACTCCAGCAAACCCACAGTCTAGAGCCTGAACAAAAATGAAACAGACTCCAGAAAACCCACCGCCTAGAACCTGAACAAAAATGAAACAGACTCCATCAAACCCACAGTCTAGATCCTGAACAAAAATGAAACAGGCTCCATCAAACCCAGAGTCTAGAACGTGAACAAAAATTAAACAGGCTCCATTAAACCCACAGTCTAGAACCTGAACAAAAATGAAACAGACTCCAGCAAACCCAGAGTCTAGAACCTGAACAAAAATGAAACAGACTCCATCAAATCCACACTCTAGAACCTGAACAAAAATGAAACAGACTCCAGCAAACCCAGAGTCTAGAACCTGAACAAAAATGAAACAGACTCCATCAAATCCACAGTCTAGAACCTGAACAAAAATTAAACAGACTCCAGCAAACCCACAGTCTAGAACCTGAACAAAAATGAAACAGGCTCCATCAAACCCACAGTCTATAACCTGAACAAAAATGAAACAGACTCCAGCAAACCCACAGTCTAGAACCTGAACAAAAATGAAACAGGCCCCATCAAACCCACAGTCTATAACCTGAACAAAAATGAAACAGACTCCAGCAAACCCACAGTCTAGAACCTGAACAAAAATGAAACAGACTCCATCAAACCCACAGTCTAGAACCTGAACAAAAATGAAACAGACTCCATCAAACCCAGAGTCTAGAGCCTGAACAAAAATGAAACAGACTCCAGCAAACCCACAGTCTAGAACCTGAACAAAAATGAAACAAACTCCATGAAACCCAGAGGCTAGAACCTGAACAAAAATGAAACAGACTCCAGCAAACCCACAGTCTAGAACCTGAACAAAAATGAAACAGGCTCCATCAAACCCACAGTCTATAACCTGAACAAAAATGAAACAGACTCCAGCAAACCCACAGTCTAGAACCTGAACAAAAATGAAACAGACTCCATCAAACCCACAGTCTACAACCTGAACAAAAATGAAACAGACTCCATCAAACCCAGAGTCTAGAGCCTGAACAAAAATGAAACAGACTCCAGCAAACCCACAGTCTAGAACCTGAAAAAAATTGAAACAGACTCCAGCAAACCCAGAGTCTAGAACCTGAACAAAAATGAAACAGACTCCAGCAAACCCACAGTCTAGAACCTGAACAAAAATGAAACAGACTCCATCAAATCCACAGTCTAGAACCTCAACAAAAATTAAACAGACTCCAGCAAACCCACAGTCTAGAGCCTGAACAAAAATGAAACAGACTCCAGAAAACCCACCGCCTAGAACCTGAACAAAAATGAAACAGACTCCATCAAACCCACAGTCTAGAACCTGAACAAAAATGAAACAGGCTCCATCAAACCCAGAGTCTAGAACGTGAACAAAAATTAAACAGGCTCCATTAAACCCACAGTCTAGAACCTGAACAAAAATGAAACAGACTCCAGCAAACCCAGAGTCTAGAACCTGAACAAAAATGAAACAGACTCCATCAAATCCACACTCTAGAACCTGAACAAAAATGAAACAGACTCCAGCAAACCCAGAGTCTAGAACCTGAACAAAAATGAAACAGACTCCATCAAATCCACAGTCTAGAACCTGAACAAAAATTAAACAGACTCCAGCAAACCCACAGTCTAGAACCTGAACAAAAATGAAACAGGCTCCATCAAACCCACAGTCTATAACCTGAACAAAAATGAAACAGACTCCAGCAAACCCACAGTCTAGAACCTGAACAAAAATGAAACAGGCTCCATCAAACCCACAGTCTATAACCTGAACAAAAATGAAACAGACTCCAGCAAACCCACAGTCTAGAACCTGAACAAAAATGAAACAGACTCCAGCAAACCCAGAGTCTTGAACCTGAACAAAAATGAAACAGACTCCATCAAATCCACACTCTAGAACCTGAACAAAAATGAAACAGACTCCAGCAAACCCAGAGTCTAGAACCTGAACAAAAATGAAACAGACTCCATCAAATCCACAGTCTAGAACCTGAACAAAAATTAAACAGACTCCAGCAAACCCACAGTCTAGAACCTGAACAAAAATGAAACAGGCTCCATCAAACCCACAGTCTATAACCTGAACAAAAATGAAACAGACTCCAGCAAACCCACAGTCTAGAACCTGAACAAAAATGAAACAGGCTCCATCAAACCCACAGTCTATAACCTGAACAAAAATGAAACAGACTCCAGCAAACCCACAGTCTAGAACCTGAACAAAAATGAAACAGACTCCATCAAACCCACAGTCTAGAACCTGAACAAAAATGAAACAGACTCCATCAAACCCAGAGTCTAGAGCCTGAACAAAAATGAAACAGACTCCAGCAAACCCACAGTCTAGAACCTGAACAAAAATGAAACAAACTCCATGAAACCCAGAGGCTAGAACCTGAACAAAAATGAAACAGACTCCAGCAAACCCACAGTCTAGAACCTGAACAAAAATGATACAAACTCCATCAAACCCAGAGTCTAGAACATGAACAAAAATGAAACAGACTCCAGAAAATCCAGAGTCTAGAACCTGAACAAAAATGAAACAGACTCCAGCAACCCCACAGTCTAGAACCTGAACAAAAATGAAACAAACTCCATGAAACCCAGAGGCTAGAACCTGAACAAAAATGAAACAGACTCCAGCAAACCCACAGTCTAGAACCTGAACAAAAATGAAACAGACTCCATCAAACCCACAGTCTAGAACCTGAACAAAAATGAAACAGACTCCATCAAACCCAGAGTCTAGAACCTGAACAAAAATGAAACCGACTCCATCAAACCCACAGTCTAGAACCTGAACAGAAATGAAACAGACTCCATCAAACCCACAGTCTAGGACCTGAACAAAAATGAAATAGACTCCATCAACCCCACAGTCTAAAACCTGAACAAAAATCAAACAGACTCTATCAAACCCAGAGTCTAGAACCTGAACAAAAATGAAACAGACTCCATCAAACCCAGAGTCTAGAACCTGAACAAAAATGAAACAGACTCCATCAAACCCAGAGTCTAGAACCTGAACAAAAATGATACAAACTCCATCCAACCCAGAGTCTAGAATATGAACAAAAATGAAACAGACTCCAGAAAATCCAGAGTCTAGAACCTGAACAAAAATGAAACAGACTCCATCAAACCCACAGTCTAGAACCTGAACCAAAATGAAACAGACTCCATCAAACCCAGAGTCTAGAACCTGAACAAAAATGAAACAGACTCCATCAAACCCACAGTCTAGAACCTGAACAAAAATGAAACAGACTCCAGCAAACCCAGAGTCTAGAACCTGAACAAAAATGAAACAGACTCCATCAAACCCAGAGTCTAGAACCTGAACAAAAATGAAACAGGCTCCATCAAACCCACAGTGCACACATTCCAAGCAACACAGCCCTGAACACTCCCCACAGAGCCCCCCCCCCCTCAACCCCACCCCTGAACCCCCCCTCCCCTGAACCCCCCCTCCCCCTGAACCAAGACCCTGAACCCCCACCTCCAGGACCCCCAGCCCAGGTGAACCCCCACGACCCTTGAACCCCTCCCCATGAACCCCGACCTCTGAACCCACCACCCACAGGACACACCACCCCCGCTGAACCCTCTCCCCCCCACCCCCCCACCCCCCACCCCCCTCCTCCCCCCACTCAGAGTCTGATGGGGGGGGGGGGGGTCAATGCAGCGAGAGGCATTCCCTGGGAAACGAACGAGGAGGAGGCGGCGGGGGTGGGGGTGGTGATGACGGCGCCTCGTGATTGGTATTCAGCCCGCAACGTCCTCGCTTCGCGCACTGGGGGGTGGTGGGGGGGGGCAGGGGGGTGGTGGGGTGGCAGGGTGGGGGGGGGGCTGGGGGAGGGGGGGGCGGGGGGGTAACGCCGCCTTGCAGCTGTTCGGCGACTGCCGCTCCTCCTCCGAGGACCGCTCGCTAACGCTCTCATCACCACCACCACCACCATCGCCACCACCACCACCACCGCCACCGCCACCACCACCACTACCACCACCACCGCCACCACCACCACCACTACCACCACCACCGCCACCGCCACCACCACCACTACCACCACCACCACCACCGCCACCACCGCCACCGCCACCACCACCACCACCACTACCACCACCACCGCCACCACTACCGCCACCGCCACCACCACCACCACCATCACCTCCGCCACCACCGCCACCACCGCCACCACCACCGCCACCACCACCACCACCGCCACCACCGCCACCACCGCCACCACCACCGCCACCACCACCACCACCGCCACCGCCACCACCGCCACCGCCACCGCCACCACCACCGCCACCACCACCACCACCACCATCCCCTCCGCCACCACCGCCACCACCACGCCACCGCCACCACCACCGCCACCACCACCACCGCCACCACCACCGCCACCACCGCCACCGCCACCACCACCACCACCGCCACCGCCACCACCACCACCGCCACCGCCACCACCACCACCACCACCACGGCCGCCATCTGGCTTTGAGTTTCTCTCCCCGTGTTGTCGACCTCTGGATGCCATTGGAGTGCCGGTCTCGGTCACCTGGGCTTCTCCTCCACCCTGCACACCACTCGTCCCACCCATCACTACCACCTCCTCCACCCTGCACACCACTCGTCCCACCCATCACTACCACCTCCTCCACCCTGCACACCACGTGTCCCACCCATCACTACCACCTCCACCCTGCACACCACTCGTCCCACCCATCACTACCACCTCCTCCACCCTGCACACCACGTGTCCCAGCTATCACCACCTCCTACTCCACCATGCACACCACGTGTCCCACCCATCACCACCTCCTACTCCACCCTGCACACCACGTGTCCCACCCATCACTACCACCTCCTACTCCCTGCACACCACGTGTCCCACCCATCACTACCACCTACTACACCCTGCACACCACGTGTCCCACCCATCACTACCTCCACCCTGCACACCACGTGTCCCACCCATCACTACGACCTCCTGCACCCTGCACACCACGTGTCCCACCCATCACTACCTCCACCCTGCACCCTGCACACCACGTGTCCCACCCATCACCACCTCCTCCTCCACCCTGCACACCACGTGTCCCACCCATCACTACCTCCACCCTGCACCCTGCACACCACGTGTCCCACCCATCACCACCTCCTACTCCACCCTGCACACCACGTGTCCCATCCATCACCACCTCCTCCACCCTGCACACCACGTGTCCCACCCATCACTACCACCTCCTCCACCCTGCACACCACGTGTCCCACCCATCCCTACCACCTCCACCCTGCACACCACGTGTCCCACCCATCACTGCCTCCACCCTGCACACCACGTGTCCCACCCATCACTACCACCTCCTGCACCCTGCACACCACGTGTCCCACCCATCACTACCACCTCCTCCTGCACACCACGTGTCCCACCCATCGCCACCTCCTCCACCCTGCACACCACGTGTCCCACCCATCACTACCACCTCCTCCACCCTGCACACCACGTGTCCCACCCATCACTACCACCTCCTACTCCCTGCACACCACGTGTCCCACCCATCACTACCTCCACCCTGCACACCACGTGTCCCACCCATCACTACCACCTCCTGCACCCTGCACACCACGTGTCCCACCCATCACTACCTCCTCTACCCTGCACACCACGTGTCCCACCCATCACTACCACCTCCTGCACCCTGCACACCACGTGTCCCACCCATCACCACCTCCTCCACCCTGCACACCACGTGTCCCACCCATCACTACCACCTACTACACCCTGCACACCACGTATCCCACCCATCACTACCTCCACCCTGCACACCACGTTTCCCACCCATCACTACCACCTCCTCCACCCTTCACACCACGTGTCCCACCCATCACTACCACCTCCATCCTGCACACCACGTGTCCCACCCATCACTACCACCTACTCCACCCTGCACACCACGTGTCCCACCCATCACCACCTCCTCCTTCTGTGTGAGTCTATGGGTCTCTGTGTGAGTCTGTAGGTCTCTATGTGACAAGTCTGAGTTATGTGTGAGTCTATTGGTCTCTGTGTGAGTCTGTGGGTCTCTATGTGATGAGTCTATGGGTCTCTGTGTGAGTCTATGGGTCTCTGTGTGAGTCTATGGCTCTCTGTGTGACGAGTCTATGGGTTTATGTGTGAGTCTATGGGTCTCTGTGTGAGTCAGTGGGTCTCTATGTGATGAGTCTATGGGTCTCTGTGAGAGTCTATGGGTCTCTATGTGATGAGTCTATGGGTCTCTGTGTGAGTCTATGGCTCTCTGTGTGAGTCTGTGGGTCTCCGTGTGAGTCTATGGCTCTCTGTGTGAGTCTATGGCTCTCTGTGTGAGTCTATGGCTCTCTGTGTGACCAGTCTATAGGTCTCTGTGTGAGTCTATGGGTTTCTGTGTGAGTCAGTGGGTCTCTATGTGACGAGTCCATGGGTCTCTGTGTGAGTCTATGGGTTTCTGTGTGAGTCTATGGCTCTCTGTGTGAGTCTATGGGTCTCTGTGTGAGTCTATGGCTCTCTGTGTGAGTCTATGGCTCTCTGTGTGACCAGTCTATAGGTCTCTGTGTGAGTCTATGGGTTTCTGTGTGAGTCAGTGGGTCTCTATGTGACGAGTCCATGGGTCTCTGTGTGAGTCTATGGCTCTCTGTGTGAGTCTATGGGTTTCTGTGTGAGTCAGTGGGTCTCTATGTGACGAGTCCATGGGTCTCTGTGTGAGTCTATGGGTTTCTGTGTGAGTCTATGGCTCTCTGTGTGACGAGTCTACAGGCCTCTGTTAGAGTCCATGGGTCTCTATTGGCCACCAGCAGGAGCAGCTACAGCTACCACTGCTCCTAATGCAATTGCAGCTCCTGCTGCTGCTGATGCTGCTACTGTTGCACGCGTGTTGAACTTTTTTCGCACCGTACGTAATCAACCTGCGCTACTCGGAGGTGCGCAGGAAGGACAACAAACGGAAGGCAAAGAGCGGTTCTCAAGAAACGAGTTTGTCAATCCTCGATGGCGATTTACGCGTGCAGCTCATCGCCCAGTGGATTCCTCATGTGGGAAGGGAAGAACGTTCCAGACGGTCCCAGAAGCGCTTCTGAAAGCGCCGCCGACGATGATGATGATGATGCGGTGACCACCGCCTTTGTTCGATGGCTGAGCAAAAAGCGGAGTGTATAGTAGTGTAGTGTATAGTGTAGTGTATCGTGTAGTGTATAGTGTAGTGTATAGTGTAGTGTATAGTGTAGTGTATCGTGTAGTGTATCGTGTAGTGTATAGTGTAGTGTATAGTGTAGTGTATGGTAGTGTAGTGTGTAGTGTAGTGTATAGTGTAGTGTATCGTGTAGTGTATCGTGTAGTGTATAGTGTAGTGTATCGTGTAGTGTATAGTGGTGTATAGTGTATTGTGTAGTGTATAGTGTAGTGTATAGTGTAGTGTATCGTGTAGTGTGTAGTGTAGTGTATAGTGTAGTGTATAGTGTAGTGTATAGTGTAGTGTATAGTGTAGTCTATGGTGCAGTGTATAGTGTAGTGTATAGTGTAGTGTATAGTAGTGTAGTGTATAGTGTAGTGTATAGTGTATAGTAGTGTATAGTGTAGTGTATAGTGTAGTGTATGGTAGTGTGGTGTATAGTGTAGTGTCTGGTAGTGTAGTGTATAGTGTAGTGTATAGTGCAGTGTATGGTAGTGTTTTGTGTAGTGTAGTGTGTAGTGTATGGTAGTGTAGTGTATAGTGTAGTGTATAGTAGTGTATAGTGTAGTGTATCGTGTAGTGTATAGTGCAGTGTATAGTGTAGTGTCTGGTAGTGTAGTGTATAGTGTAGTGTATAGTGTCGTGTATAGTGTATAGTGTAGTGTATACTGCACTGTATAGTAGTGTGGTGTATAGTGTCGTGTATGGTAGTGTATAGTGTAGTGTATAGTGTATGGTAGTGTATAGTAGTGTATAGTGTTGTGTATAGTGTATGGTAGTGTATAGTAGTGTAGTGTATAGTGTAGTGTATGGCAGTGTAGTTTATAGTGTAGTGTATAGTAGCATAGTGTATAGTGTAGTGTCTGGTAGTGTCGTGTATAGTGTTGTGTTTAGTAGTGAAGTGTATAGTGTATGATAGTGTAGTGTATGGTAGTATATAGTGTATGGTAGTGTAGTGTACGGGGGGGGTGGGGGTTGGTGGAGGTGGGGGGTGTGTGGGGGGGGTGGGTTGGGGTTGGTGGGGGGGTGTGGTGGGGGTGGGTGGGGTGGGGGGTGGTGGAGGTGGGGGCGGGTTGGGGTGGGGGTGGGTGGGGGTTGGGGGTGTGGGTGGTGTGGGTGTGAGTGGGTGGTGGGGGTGGTGGGGGTGTGAGTGGGTGGGTGGGGGGTGTGGGTGTGTGGGTGGTGGTGGGGGGTGGGGGTTGGAGTGGTTTTGGGCTCTAATTCATCTGCGCTGCCGCCACTCATCATCCTGCACGTCCAGCCCCCCTCCCTCGCACCCCCACCCCACAGACAGCAGACCCCCCCCCCCCCCCCCGTATCGCCTGCACAGACTGTTGGGGCAAGTGCTGGGAGTAGCGAGCGCTGAGGAGCACGCGGACAATGATCACCCAGAATTGCAGGCGGAGTGAGATCACAGACGGAGCGCTGCGCTAACCGCTGCGCCACCGCTCCCCCTGCCCCCAAAGCCCTCCCTCCCCCCCAATCCCCTCTCCCTCCCTCCCCTCCCTCCACTCCCTCCCCCCCAACCCTCCCCCCAATCCCTCCCTTCTCTCCCTCCCTTCCTCTCCCTCCCCCCCCCTCCCTTTTCCTCCCTCCCCAAATCCTTCCTTTCCTCCCTCCCTCCCCCTCCCCTCCCACCCCTCCCCTCCTTCCCCTCCCTCCCCCCCCTTCAATTCCCTCCCTCCCCCTCCATCCCTCCCTACTTCCCCTCCCCTCCCTACTTCCCGCCCTCCTTCCCGCCCCTCCCCCCCTCCCCTCTCCCTCCCTACCCCCTCCCTCCCTCTTCCCTCCCCCCCTTCCTGCCTCCCTCCCCTCTCCCCTCCATCTCCCTCCGCCAAATCCCTCCTTTCCTCCCTCCCTCCCTCCCCCCCTCCCTCCCCCTTTCCTCCCTCTCCCCCCTTCCTCCCCTCCCCTCTCCCCTCCCATCTCCCTCCCTCCCTCCTCCCCTCCTCCCCTCCTCCCCTCCCTCCTCCCCCTCCCCCCTCCATCCCTCCCCCCTCCATCCCCCTCCCCCCCTCTCCCCCTTCCCCCTCCCCCCCTCCCCCCCCCGTAGCCCTGCTATCCTGAGCACGTGACGAGCTTTGACCACGGGGTCAGTCGCTCACGGCTGCGCTCCCCTTCGCCCCCGTTGTGCAACTTCCCTCAGTGGCGGTGTGGGGGGCTGGGGGGGTGGGGGCTAGGGGGGGCTAGGGGGGGCTGGGGAGGGGCTAGGGGGCGGGGCTGGGGGGGGCTAGGGGGCGGGGCTGGGGGGGATCGGTGGGTTGACATGTGGGGTCGCACTCGCCTCGTTGTTGTTGTTGTCATTGTTGTCGTTGTTGTCGTCGTTGTTGTTGTCGTTGTTGTTGTCGTTGTTGTTGTCTGAGTTTTGTTGTCTTTCCCACTGCACCTCCGATTAGCATAATACTACTCCTACTAATGTTGTTGTTATTAATCGTATTTGTTAGCAAAGTGCACCCATGCGCACTTGTTGATGTTGCTGCTGCTGCTGTAATTAAGCGTTACAATTAAACCGTGGAAATGTTCCCAAGGTCCATAATAAAGACAAAGTAAAAATGTCCACCGTGTAGCCTGAACGGACTGTAGGGGCAAGTGCTGTTAGCGAGCAGCGCCTATAAAGGTCGGCACGGCACACGAGGGGGGGGGGGGTGGACAGCACTACGCCCGGCCGCCTTTGTCTCCCCAGTGGCGATGTTTACTACTTACACCGCACCCAGGTACTTATTTGAGGCTGAGTCGACCTAGGGGATGCCCAGGACCGCTTCAAATAATCGTCACTGGTGGTGTTGGCCCTGAGCGGGAATCGAACGGACACATACATAGACACACAAACACATACACAGACTCACAAACACATACACACACACATACACAGACTCACAAACACATACACAGACTCACAAACACATACACACACATACACAGGCACACACACACATACAACAACAACAACCGCCATTCGCCACTAAGTGGCGGTGACGTCACCACGACGCTTGTGCCAGGCCATGTGCACCCTGAGGCCACGTGAAGTGTCGAACGCCCGCTGGCAGGAGGTCACGGGGCAGACCCAGCAGGTGCCACGGGTCGACTGACCGAGATGACCGAGACGACTGGCTGATGCACCACCTGTGCCCCCTACTGTGCCAACTTGCTGTGCTTTAGCCACCCGGTGCTCCGCTCGTTGTTGTGAGCGTCGCTCCTCCGCCCTCCGTTGTTGTTGGAGGGCGACTGCCTCCAACTGCCCAGTAGCGTCCTTCACGAGCCTCCTCCACTGAGGCCGATCTTGACACCGCTGGTACCAGTCATCGGCAAGTCCACTCAGCTCCACGTCCTCCTGTACCACATCACTCCATCTCTTCTCTAGCCCGTGCCGCGCCCGTTTAGCCCCCTCGATCCGGCCGAACAAAAGCTGTTTAGGCATGCGGTGGCTGGGCATGCGGGCTACATGACCCAGCCAACGCAGCCTTGCCTGCCGGAGGAGCTCACTGATGGGACTTTGCCCAGATCTTTCAAGGACTTGTGAGCTCCTCACACAATCCAGCCTGGTTAAACCCAGGATGGATCGTAGGCAGGCCAGCCTAAATGTTTCCAACCGGCGAAGATGCTCCACTAGGGGGGTCCACGTTTCGCAAGCGTAGAGAAGGGAGGGAATGACCGTGGCCGAGAAGACCTGAAGCTTCGTGCGGAGCGACAGACCAGGTAGCTTCCACACAGCGTTACGCAACCGATGAAAAGATATTGCCGTTCGACTGATTCGGAGTGAGACCTCTGCTTATCATAAGCACACTGCCCAGGTATGGGAAAGTCTCCACACTCTCCACAACTGCCCCATCACCGATTGGGAGTTGTGGGGGTGGAGTGTCCGATGGTAAAAAATACCCAGGCAGGTGCTTAGTTTTGGTGGGGCTGATGGTAAGGCCCCACCTCTTAGTGGCACGCTCCAGTCTCAGCAGCAGCGTCTCCAACTCCTCTTCTGAATGAGCAGCTATTACCAAATCATCGGCATACATAACGTGGTTGACCAATAGGGAGCCATCCCTTGATCGCACCCGGGCGTCGATCAGCCTCCCATTAGACACACAGACACACACACAGACACACACAGACACACACACAACGTACTCGTTCCAGTATAGTTCAGAACAGCCTGGCAGAGGAGGAGGTGGAGGTTGTGGTGGTGCTGGTGTCTGTGCTGCTACACGTGTTGGTGTCTATGCTGCTACACGTGGTGGTGCTGGTGTCTATGCTGCTACACGTGGTGGTGCTGGTGTCTATGCTGTTACACGTGGTGGTGGTGGTGGTGTCTATGCTGCTACACGTGGTGGTGGTGTTGGTGTCTATGCTGCTACACGTGGTGGTGGTGGTGGTGTCTATGCTGCTACACGTGGTGGTGGTGCTGGTGTCTATGCTGCTACACGTGGTGGTGGTGGTGGTGGTGGTGTCTATGCTGCTACACGTGGTGGTGGTGGTGGTGCTGGTGTCTGTGCTGCTACACGTGGTGGTGGTGGTGGTGTCTATGCTGCTACACGTGGTGGTGGTGGTGGTGGTGGTGTCTATGCTGCTACACGTGGTGGTGGTGGTGGTGTCTATGCTGCTACACGTGGTGGTGGTGGTGTCTATGCTGCTACACGTGGTGGTGGTGGTGTCTATGCTGTTACACGTGGTGGTGGTGCTGGTGTCTATGCTGCTACACGTGGTGGTGGTGGTGGTGGTGTCTATGCTGCTACACGTGGTGGTGCTGGTGTCTATGCTGCTACACGTGGTGGTGGTGGTGGTGTCTATGCTGCTACACGTGGTGGTGGTGCTGGTGTCTATGCTGCTACACGTGGTGGTGCTGGTGTCTATGCTGCTACACGTGGTGGTGGTGCTGGTGTCTATGCTGCTACACGTGGTGGTGGTGGTGTCTGTGCTGTTACACGTGGTGGTGGTGGTGTCTATGCTGTTACACGTGGTGGTGCTGGTGTCTATGCTGCTACACGTGGTGGTGCTGGTGTCTATGCTGCTACACGTGGTGGTGGTGCTGGTGTCTATGCTGCTACACGTGGTGGTGGTGGTGTCTATGCTGCTACACGTGGTGGTGGTGGTGTCTATGCTGTTACACGTGGTGGTGGTGCTGGTGTCTATGCTGCTACACGTGGTGGTGGTGGTGCTGGTGTCTATGCTGCTACACGTGGTGGTGCTGGTGTCTATGCTGTTACACGTGGTGGTGCTGGTGTCTGTGCTGTTACACGTGGTGCTGGTGGTGGTGTCTATGCTGATACACGTGGTGGTGGTGCTGGTGTCTATGCTGCTACACGTGGTGGTGCTGGTGTCTATGCTGCTACACGTGGTGGTGGTGGTGGTGTCTATGCTGCTACACGTGGTGGTGGTGGTGTCTATGCTGTTACACGTGGTGGTGGTGATGGTGTCTATGCTGCTACACGTGGTGGTGGTGTCTATGCTGTTACACGTGGTGGTGGTGATGGTGTCTATGCTGTTACACGTGGTGGTGGTGCTGGTGTCTATGCTGCTACACGTGGTGGTGGTGCTGGTGTCTATGCTGCTACACGTGGTGGTGGTGCTGGTGTCTTTGCTGTTACACGTGGTGGTGGTGGTGTCTATGCTGCTACACGTGGTGGTGGTGCTGGTGTCTATGCTGCTACACGTGGTGGTGCTGGTGTCTTTGCTGTTACACGTGGTGGTGGTGGTGTCTATGCTGCTACACGTGGTGGTGGTGCTGGTGTCTTTGCTGTTACACGTGGTGGTGCTGGTGTCTTTGCTGTTACACGTGGTGGTGCTGGTGTCTATGCTGCTACACGTGGTGGTGGTGATGGTGTCTATGCTGCTACACGTGGTGGTGGTGTCTATGCTGTTACACGTGGTGGTGGTGCTGGTGTCTATGCTGCTACACGTGGTGGTGGTGCTGGTGTCTATGCTGCTACACGTGGTGGTGGTGCTGGTGTCTTTGCTGTTACACGTGGTGGTGGTGGTGGTGTCTATGCTGTTACACGTGGTGGTGCTGGTGTCTATGCTGCTACACGTGGTGGTGGTGCTGGTGTCTATGCTGCTACACGTGGTGGTGGTGCTGGTGTCTATGCTGCTACACGTGGTGGTGGTGCTGGTGTCTATGCTGCTACACGTGGTGGTGCTGGTGTCTATGCTGTTACACGTGGTGGTGCTGGTGTCTATGCTGCTACACGTGGTGGTGGTGCTGGTGTCTATGCTGCTACACGTGGTGGTGGTGCTGGTGTCTATGCTGCTACACGTGGTGGTGGTGCTGGTGTCTATGCTGCTACACGTGGTGGTGCTGGTGTCTATGCTGCTACACGTGGTGGTGCTGGTGTCTTTGCTGTTACACGTGGTGGTGCTGGTGTCTATGCTGCTACACGTGGTGGTGGTGCTGGTGTCTATGCTGCTACACGTGGTGGTGCTGGTGTCTTTGCTGTTACACGTGGTGGTGCTGGTGTCTATGCTGCTACACGTGGTGGTGGTGCTGGTGTCTTTGCTGTTACACGTGGTGGTGCTGGTGTCTATGCTGCTACACGTGGTGGTGGTGCTGGTGTCTTTGCTGCTACACGTGGTGGTGGTGCTGGTGTCTATGCTGCTACACGTGGTGGTGGTGCTGGTGTCTTTGCTGTTACACGTGGTGGTGGTGGTGTCTATGCTGCTACACGTGGTGGTGGTGATGGTGTCTATGCTGCTACACGTGGTGGTGGTGGTGTCTATGCTGTTACACGTGGTGGTGGTGGTGGTGTCTTTGCTGTGACACGTGGTGGTGGTGGTGTCTATGCTGTTACACGTGGTGGTGGTGCTGGTGTCTATGCTGCTACACGTGGTGGTGGTGGTGTCTATGCTGCTACACGTGGTGGTGCTGGTGTCTATGCTGCTACACGTGGTGGTGCTGGTGTCTATGCTGCTACACGTGGTGGTGGTGGTGTCTATGCTGCTACACGTGGTGGTGCTGGTGTCTATGCTGCTACACGTGGTGGTGGTGCTGGTGTCTATGCTGCTACACGTGGTGGTGGTGGTGTCTATGCTGCTACACGTGGTGGTGGTGGTGGTGTCTATGCTGCTACACGTGGTGGTGGTGCTGGTGTCTATGCTGCTACACGTGGTGGTGGTGCTGGTGTCTATGCTGTTACACGTGGTGGTGGTGCTGGTGTCTATGCTGCTACACGTGGTGGTGGTGGTGTCTATGCTGATACACGTGGTGGTGGTGGTGGTGTCTATGCTGCTACACGTGGTGGTGGTGCTGGTGTCTATGCTGCTACACGTGGTGGTGGTGGTGTCTATGCTGTTACACGTGGTGGTGGTGCTGGTGTCTATGCTGCTACACGTGGTGGTGGTGGTGGTGTCTATGCTGCTACACGTGGTGGTGGTGGTGTCTATGCTGCTACACGTGGTGGTGGTGCTGGTGTCTATGCTGCTACACGTGGTGGTGGTGGTGTCTATGCTGCTACACGTGGTGGTGGTGCTGGTGTCTATGCTGCTACACGTGGTGGTGGTGGTGTCTATGCTGATACACGTGGTGGTGGTGCTGGTGTCTATGCTGCTACACGTGGTGGTGGTGGTGTCTATGCTGCTACACGTGGTGGTGGTGCTGGTGTCTATGCTGCTACACGTGGTGGTGGTGGTGTCTATGCTGCTACACGTGGTGGTGGTGGTGTCTTTGCTGTTACACGTGGTGGTGGTGCTGGTGTCTTTGCTGTTACACGTGGTGGTGGTGCTGGTGTCTATGCTGCTACACGTGGTGGTGCTGGTGTCTATGCTGCTACACGTGGTGGTGGTGCTGGTGTCTATGCTGCTACACGTGGTGGTGGTGGTGGTGTCTATGCTGCTACACGTGGTGGTGGTGCTGGTGTCTATGCTGCTACACGTGGTGGTGGTGCTGGTGTCTATGCTGCTACACGTGGTGGTGCTGGTGGTGTCTATGCTGCTACACGTGGTGGTGCTGGTGGTGTCTATGCTGCTACACGTGGTGGTGGTGCTGGTGTCTATGCTGCTACACGTGGTGGTGCTGGTGTCTATGCTGCTACACGTGGTGGTGGTGCTGGTGTCTATGCTGCTACACGTGGTGGTGGTGCTGGTGTCTATGCTGTTACACGTGGTGGTGGTGCTGGTGTCTATGCTGCTACACGTGGTGGTGGTGCTGGTGTCTATGCTGCTACACGTGGTGGTGCTGGTGTCTTTGCTGCTACACGTGGTGGTGGTGCTGGTGTCTATGCTGCTACACGTGGTGGTGCTGGTGTCTATGCTGCTACACGTGGTGGTGCTGGTGTCTATGCTGATACACGTGGTGGTGGTGGTGTCTATGCTGCTACACGTGGTGGTGCTGGTGTCTATGCTGCTACACGTGGTGGTGCTGGTGTCTATGCTGATACACGTGGTGGTGGTGGTGTCTATGCTGCTACACGTGGTGGTGCTGGTGTCTATGCTGCTACACGTGGTGGTGCTGGTGTCTATGCTGATACACGTGGTGGTGGTGGTGTCTATGCTGCTACACGTGGTGGTGCTGGTGTCTATGCTGCTACACGTGGTGGTGCTGGTGTCTATGCTGATACACGTGGTGGTGGTGGTGTCTATGCTGCTACACGTGGTGGTGCTGGTGTCTATGCTGCTACACGTGGTGGTGCTGGTGTCTATGCTGATACACGTGGTGGTGGTGGTGTCTATGCTGCTACACGTGGTGGTGCTGGTGTCTATGCTGCTACACGTGGTGGTGCTGGTGTCTATGCTGATACACGTGGTGGTGGTGGTGTCTATGCTGCTACACGTGGTGGTGGTGGTGCTGGTGTCTATGCTGCTACACGTGGTGGTGGTGGTGGTGTCTATGCTGCTACACGTGGTGGTGGTGGTGGTGTCTATGCTGTTACACGTGGTGGTGGTGGTGGTGTCTATGCTGCTACACGTGGTGGTGGTGGTGTCTATGCTGCTACACGTGGTGGTGCTGGTGTCTATGCTGATACACGTGGTGGTGGTGGTGTCTATGCTGCTACACGTGGTGGTGCTGGTGGTGTCTATGCTGTTACACGTGGTGGTGCTGGTGTCTATGCTGCTACACGTGGTGGTGCTGGTGGTGTCTATGCTGCTACACGTGGTGGTGCTGGTGTCTATGCTGCTACACGTGGTGGTGCTGGTGGTGTCTATGCTGCTACACGTGGTGGTGGTGCTGGTGTCTATGCTGCTACACGTGGTGGTGGTGGTGGTGTCTATGCTGCTACACGTGGTGGTGGTGCTGGTGTCTATGCTGCTACACGTGGTGGTGGTGCTGGTGTCTATGCTGCTACACGTGGTGGTGCTGGTGGTGTCTATGCTGCTACACGTGGTGGTGCTGGTGGTGTCTATGCTGCTACACGTGGTGGTGGTGCTGGTGTCTATGCTGCTACACGTGGTGGTGCTGGTGTCTATGCTGCTACACGTGGTGGTGGTGCTGGTGTCTATGCTGCTACACGTGGTGGTGCTGGTGTCTTTGCTGCTACACGTGGTGGTGGTGCTGGTGTCTATGCTGCTACACGTGGTGGTGCTGGTGTCTATGCTGCTACACGTGGTGGTGCTGGTGTCTATGCTGATACACGTGGTGGTGGTGGTGTCTATGCTGCTACACGTGGTGGTGCTGGTGTCTATGCTGCTACACGTGGTGGTGCTGGTGTCTATGCTGATACACGTGGTGGTGGTGGTGTCTATGCTGCTACACGTGGTGGTGCTGGTGTCTATGCTGCTACACGTGGTGGTGCTGGTGTCTATGCTGATACACGTGGTGGTGGTGGTGTCTATGCTGCTACACGTGGTGGTGCTGGTGTCTATGCTGCTACACGTGGTGGTGCTGGTGTCTATGCTGATACACGTGGTGGTGGTGGTGTCTATGCTGCTACACGTGGTGGTGCTGGTGTCTATGCTGCTACACGTGGTGGTGCTGGTGTCTATGCTGATACACGTGGTGGTGGTGGTGTCTATGCTGCTACACGTGGTGGTGCTGGTGTCTATGCTGCTACACGTGGTGGTGCTGGTGTCTATGCTGATACACGTGGTGGTGGTGGTGTCTATGCTGCTACACGTGGTGGTGGTGGTGCTGGTGTCTATGCTGCTACACGTGGTGGTGGTGGTGGTGTCTATGCTGTTACACGTGGTGGTGGTGGTGGTGTCTATGCTGCTACACGTGGTGGTGGTGGTGGTGTCTATGCTGTTACACGTGGTGGTGGTGGTGGTGTCTATGCTGCTACACGTGGTGGTGGTGGTGTCTATGCTGCTACACGTGGTGGTGCTGGTGTCTATGCTGATACACGTGGTGGTGGTGGTGTCTATGCTGCTACACGTGGTGGTGCTGGTGGTGTCTATGCTGTTACACGTGGTGGTGCTGGTGTCTATGCTGCTACACGTGGTGGTGCTGGTGGTGTCTATGCTGCTACACGTGGTGGTGCTGGTGTCTATGCTGCTACACGTGGTGGTGCTGGTGGTGTCTATGCTGCTACACGTGGTGGTGGTGGTGTCTATGCTGCTACACGTGGTGGTGCTGGTGTCTATGCTGCTACACGTGGTGGTGCTGGTGTCTATGCTGTTACACGTGGTGGTGGTGGTGTCTATGCTGCTACATGTGGTGGTGGTGCTGGTGTCTATGCTGCTACACGTGGTGGTGCTGGTGTCTTTGCTGCTACACGTGGTGGTGGTGCTGGTGTCTATGCTGATACACGTGGTGGTGGTGCTGGTGTCTATGCTGCTACATGTGGTGGTGGTGCTGGTGTCTATGCTGCTACACGTGGTGGTGCTGGTGTCTTTGCTGCTACACGTGGTGGTGGTGGTGGTGTCTATGCTGCTACACGTGGTGGTGGTGGTGGTGGTGTCTATGCTGTTACACGTGGTGGTGGTGGTGGTGTCTATGCTGCTACACGTGGTGGTGGTGGTGTCTATGCTGCTACACGTGGTGGTGCTGGTGTCTATGCTGATACACGTGGTGGTGGTGGTGTCTATGCTGCTACACGTGGTGGTGCTGGTGGTGTCTATGCTGTTACACGTGGTGGTGCTGGTGTCTATGCTGCTACACGTGGTGGTGCTGGTGGTGTCTATGCTGCTACACGTGGTGGTGCTGGTGTCTATGCTGCTACACGTGGTGGTGCTGGTGGTGTCTATGCTGCTACACGTGGTGGTGGTGGTGTCTATGCTGCTACACGTGGTGGTGCTGGTGTCTATGCTGCTACACGTGGTGGTGCTGGTGTCTATGCTGTTACACGTGGTGGTGGTGGTGTCTATGCTGCTACATGTGGTGGTGGTGCTGGTGTCTATGCTGCTACACGTGGTGGTGCTGGTGTCTTTGCTGCTACACGTGGTGGTGCTGGTGTCTTTGCTGCTACACGTGGTGGTGGTGCTGGTGTCTATGCTGCTACACGTGGTGGTGCTGGTGTCTATGCTGCTACACGTGGTGGTGCTGGTGTCTATGCTGATACACGTGGTGGTGGTGCTGGTGTCTATGCTGATACACGTGGTGGTGGTGCTGGTGTCTATGCTGCTACACGTGGTGGTGCTGGTGTCTTTGCTGCTACACGTGGTGGTGGTGCTGGTGTCTATGCTGCTACACGTGGTGGTGCTGGTGTCTATGCTGCTACACGTGGTGGTGCTGGTGTCTATGCTGATACACGTGGTGGTGGTGGTGTCTATGCTGCTACACGTGGTGGTGCTGGTGTCTATGCTGCTACACGTGGTGGTGCTGGTGTCTATGCTGATACACGTGGTGGTGGTGGTGTCTATGCTGCTACACGTGGTGGTGCTGGTGTCTATGCTGCTACACGTGGTGGTGCTGGTGTCTATGCTGATACACGTGGTGGTGGTGGTGTCTATGCTGCTACACGTGGTGGTGCTGGTGTCTATGCTGCTACACGTGGTGGTGCTGGTGTCTATGCTGATACACGTGGTGGTGGTGGTGTCTATGCTGCTACACGTGGTGGTGCTGGTGTCTATGCTGCTACACGTGGTGGTGCTGGTGTCTATGCTGATACACGTGGTGGTGGTGGTGTCTATGCTGCTACACGTGGTGGTGCTGGTGTCTATGCTGCTACACGTGGTGGTGCTGGTGTCTATGCTGATACACGTGGTGGTGGTGGTGTCTATGCTGCTACACGTGGTGGTGGTGGTGCTGGTGTCTATGCTGCTACACGTGGTGGTGGTGGTGGTGTCTATGCTGTTACACGTGGTGGTGGTGGTGGTGTCTATGCTGCTACACGTGGTGGTGGTGGTGGTGTCTATGCTGTTACACGTGGTGGTGGTGGTGGTGTCTATGCTGCTACACGTGGTGGTGGTGGTGTCTATGCTGCTACACGTGGTGGTGCTGGTGTCTATGCTGATACACGTGGTGGTGGTGGTGTCTATGCTGCTACACGTGGTGGTGCTGGTGGTGTCTATGCTGTTACACGTGGTGGTGCTGGTGTCTATGCTGCTACACGTGGTGGTGCTGGTGGTGTCTATGCTGCTACACGTGGTGGTGCTGGTGTCTATGCTGCTACACGTGGTGGTGCTGGTGGTGTCTATGCTGCTACACGTGGTGGTGGTGGTGTCTATGCTGCTACACGTGGTGGTGCTGGTGTCTATGCTGCTACACGTGGTGGTGCTGGTGTCTATGCTGTTACACGTGGTGGTGGTGGTGTCTATGCTGCTACATGTGGTGGTGGTGCTGGTGTCTATGCTGCTACACGTGGTGGTGGTGGTGGTGTCTATGCTGCTACACGTGGTGGTGCTGGTGTCTATGCTGCTACACGTGGTGGTGGTGCTGGTGTCTATGCTGCTACACGTGGTGGTGGTGCTGGTGTCTATGCTGATACACGTGGTGGTGGTGCTGGTGTCTATGCTGATACACGTGGTGGTGGTGGTGGTGTCTATGCTGCTACATGTGGTGGTGGTGCTGGTGTCTATGCTGCTACACGTGGTGGTGGTGGTGGTGTCTATGCTGCTACACGTGGTGGTGGTGGTGGTGTCTATGCTGTGACACGTGGTGGTGGTGCTGGTGTCTATGCTGTTACACGTGGTGGTGGTGCTGGTGTCTATGCTGCTACACGTGGTGGTGGTGGTGTCTATGCTGCTACACATGGTGGTGGTGGTGTCTATGCTGCTACACGTGGTGGTGCTGGTGTCTATGCTGTTACACGTGGTGGTGGTGCTGGTGTCTATGCTGCTACACGTGGTGGTGGTGGTGGTGTCTATGCTGCTACACGTGGTGGTGGTGCTGGTGTCTATGCTGCTACACGTGGTGGTGGTGGTGCTGGTGTCTATGCTGCTACACGTGGTGGTGGTGGTGGTGTCTATGCTGCTACACGTGGTGGTGCTGGTGTCTATGCTGCTACACGTGGTGGTGGTGCTGGTGTCTATGCTGCTACACGTGGTGGTGGTGGTGGTGTCTATGCTGCTACACGTGGTGGTGGTGGTGGTGTCTATGCTGCTACACGTGGTGGTGCTGGTGTCTATGCTGTTACACGTGGTGGTGGTGCTGGTGTCTATGCTGCTACACGTGGTGGTGCTGGTGTCTATGCTGCTACACGTGGTGGTGGTGGTGGTGTCTATGCTGTTACACGTGGTGGTGGTGCTGGTGTCTATGCTGCTACACGTGGTGGTGGTGGTGGTGTCTATGCTGATACACGTGGTGGTGGTGGTGGTGTCTATGCTGCTACACGTGGTGGTGGTGGTGGTGTCTATGCTGATACACGTGGAGGTGGTGCTGGTGTCTATGCTGCTACACGTGGTGGTGCTGGTGTCTATGCTGATACACGTGGTGGTGGTGGTGGTGTCTATGCTGCTACACGTGGTGGTGGTGCTGGTGTCTATGCTGCTACACGTGGTGGTGGTGCTGGTGTCTATGCTGCTACACGTGGTGGTGGTGGTGTCTATGCTGCTACACGTGGTGGTGGTGGTGTCTATGCTGCTACACGTGGTGGTGCTGGTGTCTATGCTGCTACACGTGGTGGTGCTGGTGTCTATGCTGCTACACGTGGTGGTGCTGGTGTCTATGCTGCTACACGTGGTGGTGCTGGTGTCTATGCTGCTACACGTGGTGGTGCTGGTGTCTATGCTGCTACACGTGGTGGTGCTGGTGTCTATGCTGCTACACGTGGTGGTGCTGGTGTCTATGCTGCTACACGTGGTGGTGCTGGTGTCTATGCTGATACACGTGGTGGTGGTGCTGGTGTCTATGCTGTTACACGTGGTGCTGGTGTCTATGCTGCTACACGTGGTGGTGGTGGTGTCTATGCTGCTACACGTGGTGGTGGTGGTGGTGTCTATGCTGTTACACGTGGTGGTGGTGGTGGTGTCTATGCTGCTACACGTGGTGGTGGTGCTGGT
>NC_136338.1:5059110-5124110 GCF_964198595.1 Lampetra fluviatilis
CCCCATCCACCTTGACAAGCTCACCTCCCCCCACGCTCTTTATTTTTAATCTGTAATCGATATCGGCAGCCTTAACTAGAGCAGTGATCACCCTCCGACGGGAATGTGTCGAGTCCCACCGAGAGATGGAATGTGGTTTTTATTTATTTAATGATTTTATTTTTTTTCATTTCATTTTTCTTTCCCATGCAACACAAAAAAAAAAATTGCGGCACACTTCAAGAGGACATTCATACGTTATTTGAGGTGACCCTGTCGGAGGGAGATGAGGGATGGGAGGGAGATGAGGGGTGGGAGGGAGATGAGGGGTGGGAGGGAGATGAGGGGTGGGAGGGAGATGAGGGTAGGAGGGAGATGAGGGGTAGGAGGGAGATGAGGGGTTGGAGGGAGATGAGGGTGGGAGGGAGATGAGGGGTAGGAGGGAGATGAGGGTAGGAGGGAGATGAGGGGTGGGAGGGAGAGTGAGGGGTGGGAGGGAGATGAGGGGTGGGAGGGAGATGAGGGGTAGGAGGGAGATGAGGGGTGGGAGGGAGATGAGGGTGGGAGGGAGATGAGGGGTAGGAGGGAGATGAGGGGTAGGAGGGAGATGAGGGTAGGAGGGAGATGAGGGGTAGGAGGGAGATGAGGGGTAGGGAGGGAGATGAGGGGTGGGAGGGAGATGAGGGGTGGGAGGAGGGAGATGAGGGGTGGGACGGGAGATGAGGGGTGGGAGGGAGATGAGGGGTGGAGGGAGATGAGGGGTGGGAGGGAGATGAGGGGTGGGAGGGAGATGAGGGGTGGGAGGGAGATGAGGGGGTAGGAGGGAGATGAGGGGTAGGAGGGAGATGAGGGGTAGGAGGGAGATGAGGGATGTGGAGGGAGATGAGGGGTAGGAGGGAGATGAGGGGTGGGAGGGAGATGAGGGGTGGGAGGGGAGATGAGGGGTCGGGAGGGAGATGAGGGGTAGGAGGGAGATGAGGCGGTAGGAGGAGATGAGGGGTGGGAGGGAGATGAGGGGTGGGAGGGAGATGAGGGGTGGGAGGGAGATGAGGGGTGGGAGGGGAGATGAGGGGTGGGAGGGAGATGAGGGGTAGGGAGGGAGATGAGGGGTGGGAGGGAGATGAGGGGTAGGAGGGAGATGAGGGGTGGGAGGGAGATGAGGGGTAGGAGGGAGATGAGGGGTGGGAGGGAGATGAGGGGTAGGGAGGGAGATGAGGGGTAGGAGGGAGATGAGGGGTGGGAGGGAGATGAGGGGTAGGAGGGAGATGAGGGGTGGGAGGGAGATGAGGGTAGGGAGGGAGATGAGGGGTCGGAGGGAGATGAGGGGTAGGAGGGAGATGAGCGGGTAGGAGGGAGATGAGGGGTGGGAGGGAGATGAGGGGTGGGAGGGAGATGAGGGTGGGAGGGAGATGAGGGGTGGGAGGGAGATGAGGGGTGGGAGGGAGATGAGGGGTAGGAGGGAGATGAGGGGTGGGAGGGAGATGAGGGGTAGGAGGGAGATGAGGGGTGGGAGGGAGATGAGGGGTAGGAGGGAGATGAGGGGTGGGAGGGAGATGAGGGGTAGGAGGGAGATGAGGGGTAGGAGGGAGATGAGGGGTGGGAGGGAGATGAGGGGTAGGAGGGAGATGAGGGGTGGGAGGGAGATGAGGGGTAGGAGGGAGATGAGGGGTGGGAGGGAGATGAGGGGTGGGAGGGAGATGAGGGGTGGGAGGGAGATGAGGGGTGGGAGGGAGATGAGGGGTAGGAGGGAGATGAGGGGTGGGAGGGAGATGAGGGGTGGGAGGGAGATGAGGGGTAGGAGGGAGATGAGGGGTAGGAGGGAGATGAGGGGTGGGGAGGGAGATGAGGGGTGGGAGGGAGATGAGGGGTGGGAGGGAGATGAGGGGTGGGAGGGAGATGAGGGGTGGGAGGGAGATGAGGGGTAGGAGGGAGATGAGGGGTGGGAGGGAGATGAGGGGTGGGAGGGAGATGAGGGGTGGGAGGGAGATGAGGGGTGGGAGGGAGATGAGGGGTAGGGAGGGAGATGAGGGGTGGGAGGGAGATGAGGGGTGGGAGGGAGATGAGGGGTAGGAGGGAGATGAGGGGTAGGAGGGAGATGAGGGGTGGGAGGGAGATGAGGGGTGGGAGGGAGATGAGGGGTGGGAGGGAGATGAGGGGTAGGAGGGAGATGAGGGTGGGAGGGAGATGAGGGGTAGGAGGGAGATGAGGGGTAGGAGGGAGATGAGGGGTGGGAGGGAGATGAGGGGTGGGAGGGAGATGAGGGGTAGGAGGGAGATGAGGGTAGGAGGGAGATGAGGGTGGGAGGGAGATGAGGGGTGGGAGGGAGATGAGGGGTGGGAGGGAGATGAGGGGTAGGAGGGAGATGAGGGGTGGGAGGGAGATGAGGGGTGGAGGGAGATGAGGGGTAGGAGGGAGATGAGGGGTGGGAGGGAGATGAGGGGTGGGAGGGAGATGAGGGGTGGGAGGGAGATGAGGGGTGGGAGGGAGATGAGGGTAGGGAGGGAGATGAGGGGTAGGAGGAGATGAGGGGTAGGAGGGAGATGAGGGTGGGAGGGAGATGAGGGGTGGGAGGGAGATGAGGGGTAGGGAGGGAGATGAGGGGTGGGAGGGAGATGAGGGGTGGGAGGGAGATGAGGAGGGAGATGGGAGGGAGATGAGGGGTAGGAGGGAGATGAGGGGTAGGAGGGGTGAGGGGGAGGGAAGGGGAGATGAGGGGTAGGCAGGGAGATGAGGGGTGGGAGGGAGATGAGGGGTAGGAGGGAGATGAGGGGTAGGAGGGAGATGAGGGGTAGGAGGGAGATGAGGGGTGGGAGGGAGATGAGGGGTGGGAGGAGATGAGGGGTAGGAGGGAGATGAGGGTGGGAGGGAGATGAGGGGTGGGAGGGAGATGAGGGTAGGAGGAGATGAGGGGTGGGAGGGAGATGAGGGGTAGGAGGGAGATGAGGGGTTGGAGGGAGATGAGGGGTGGAGGGAGAGAGGGGTGGGAGAGATGAGGGGTGAGGGGAGGGAGGAGGATGAGGGGTGGGAGGAGATGAGGGAGGGGGGAGTGAGGGGTGGCGGGAGTGAGGAGGTGGGAGGGAGATGAGGGGTGGGAGGGAGATGAGGGGTAGGAGGGAGATGAGGGGTTGGGAGGGAGATGAGGGTAGGAGGAGATGAGGGTGGGAGGGATGAGGGAGGGTGAGGGAGGGGAGATGAGGGGTGGGAGGGAGATGAGGGGTAGGGAGGGAGATGAGGGGGTGGGAGGGAGATGAGGGGTAGGAGGGAGATGAGGGTGGGGAGATGAGGGGAGGGGATGAGGGGTAGGGAGGGAGATGAGGGGTAGGAGGGAGATGAGGGGGTGGGAGGGAGATGAGGGGTTGGAGGGAGATGAGGGGTAGGAGGGAGATGAGGGGTAGGAGGGAGATGAGGGGTGGAGGGAGATGAGGGGTGGGGGAGATGAGGGGGAGGAGGAGATGAGGGTAGGAGGGAGATGAGGGGATGGGAGGGAGATGAGGGGTGGGAGGGAGATGAGGGGTGGGAGGAGATGAGGGGATGAGGGAGATGAGGGGTGGGAGGGAGATGAGGGGTAGGAGGAGATGAGGGTGGGAGGGAGATGAGGGGTAGGAGGGAGATGAGGGGTGGGAGGGAGATGAGGGGTGGAGGGAGATGAGGGTAGGAGGGAGATCGAGGGGTGGAGGAGATTAGGGGTAGGAGGAGATGAGGGGTGGGATAGGGATCGAGGGGTGGGAGGGAGATGAGGGTAGGAGGGAGATGAGGGGTAGGGAGGGAGATGAGGGGAGGGAGGGAGATGAGGGGTGGGAGGGAGATGAGGGGTGGGAGGGAGATGAGGGGTGGGAGGGGAGATGAGGGGTAGGAGGGAGATGAGGGTGGGAGGGAGATGAGGGGTAGGAGGGAGATGAGGGGTAGGAGGGAGATGAGGGGTGAGGAGGGAGATGAGGGGTGGGAGGAGCTGAGCTTCGGATCGGAGGGAGATGAGGGGTGGAGGGAGATGAGGGGTGGGAGGGAGATGAGCGGTGGAGGAGATGAGGGTGGGGGAGATGAGGGGTAGGAGGGAGATGAGGGGAGGGAGTGGCGAGATGCTGGTAGGAGGGAGTCTGAGGCGGTGGGATTGAGATGAGGGTTAGGAGGGAGATGAGGGGTGGGAGGGAGATGAGGGTGAGATAGGGAGGGAGATGAGGGGTGGGAGGGGAGATGAGGGGTAGGAGGGAGATGAGGGGGTTAGGAGGGAGATTGAGGGGTGGGGAGGAGATGAGGGAGTGGGAGGGAGATGAGGAGTGAGAGGGAGATGAGGGGTAGGAGGGAGATGAGGGGGAGAGGGGGTAGGAGGGAGATGAGAGGAGGTGGGGAGGGAGATGAGGGGTAGGAGGGAGATGAGGGAGGAGGGAGATTAGGGTGGGAGGGAGATGAGGAGTAGGAGGGAGGATGAGGGAGATTGAGGGGTGAGGAGGGAGATGAGGGGTGGGAGGGAGATGAGGGGTAGGAGGGAGGATGAGGAGTAGGTGGACCTCCACATAGACAAAGATCCCCCCCCGCAGCCCTAGCCGAACCTGTTGGGGCAAGTGCTGTCAGCGAGGGAGTGGGTGGGGTTGCCCATCACTACGCCCGGCCGCCTTTGTCTCCCCACTTGCCTCACGAGGCCGCTCATTTGAGGCTGAGTCGACCTAGAGGAGGCCCAGGACTCGTTGTCGATGGTGGCCGTGAGCGGGAATCGAACTCGGGTCGCAAGGTTGTGTGTGTGTCACTGTGTGTGCTGCACCGGTTGGCCCAGTAGGGGGCACAGGTGGCGCATCAGCCACTCATCTCGGTCATCTCGGTCAGTCGACCCGTGGCACCTGCTGGGTCTGCCCCGTGACCTCCTGCCAGCGGGCGTTCGACACTTCACGTGGCCTCAAGGTGCACGTGGCCTGGCACAAGCGTCGTGGTGACGTCACTGCCACTTAGTGGCGAATGGCGGTTGTTGTTGTGAGTCTGCTTTGTGTGTGTACTGCTTCTGGTGCAACAACAACAACAATCGCCATTGGCCACTAAGTGGCGGTGACGTCACCACGACGCTTGTGCCAGGCCAAGTGCACCTTGAGGCCACGTGAAGTGTCGAACGCCCGATGGCATGAGGTCACGGGGCAGACCCAGCAGGTGCCACGGGTCGACTGGCTGAGATGAGTGGCTGATGCACCACCTGTGCCCCCCTACTGTGCCAACTTGCTGTGCTTTAGCCACCCGGCGCTCCGCTCGTTGTTGTGAGCGTCGCTCCTCCGCCCTCCGTTGTTTCTGGAGGGCGACTGCCTCCAACTGCCCAGTAGCGTCCTTCACGAGTCTCCTCCACAGAGGCCGATCTTGACACCGCTGGTACCGGTCATCGGTAGGTCCACTCAGCTCCACGTCCTCCTGTACCACATCACTCCATCTCTTCTCTAGCCCGTGCCGCGCCCGTTTAGCCCCCTCGATCCGGCCGAACAAAAGCTGTTTAGGCATGCGGTGGCTGGGCATGCGGGCTACATGACCCAGCCAACGCTGGGTCATGTAGCTCCTCACACAGTCTAGCCTGGTTAAAACCCAGGATGGATCGTAGGCAGGCCAGCCTAAATGTTTCCAACCGGCGAAGATGCTCCATTAAGGGGGTCCACATTTCGCAAGTGTAGAGAAGGGAGGGAATGACCGTGGCCGAGAAGACCTGAAGCTTCGTGCGGAGCGACAGATCAGGTAGCTTCCACACAGCGTTACGCAACCGATGAAAAGATTTTGCCGCTCGACTGATTCTGAGTGAGACCTCTGCTGTCAAACCGGAGCCGGTCATGAGCGCACTGCCCATGTATGGGAAACTCTCCATTCTCTCCACAACTGCCCTAACTCCAATTGGAGTTATGGGGGTGGAGTGTCCGATGGTACAAAATACCCAGGCAGGTGCTTAGTTTTGGTGGGGCTGATGGTAAGTCCCCACCTCTTAGTGGCAAGCTCCAGGTTCAGCAGCAGCGCCTCCAACTCCTCCTATGAGTGAGCAGCATTTACCAGATCATCGGCATACGTAACATGTTAGAGCAATAGGGAGCCATGCCTTGTCCGCACCCTGGCATCTATCAGCCTCCCATTCTATCTGTACCCGATGGAAATTCCTACAGCTATTGAAGGCTTCACGAACGGCGTTGTCGAAATAGATGTTAAATAATGTGGGAGCCAGAGGACATCCCTGTCGCACCCCATAGAGAACACAGACACACACACACAGACATGCATACACCATCACACAAACCATCACACACACCATCACACACACCATCACACACCATCACACACACAGACACATACACACCATCACACACCATCACGCACCATCACACACACCATCACACACACACCATCACACACCACACACACAGCATCACACAAACCATCACACACATACACACTACCATACACACACACCATCACACAAACACCATCACACACACACCATCGCACACACACCACACACACAATCACACACACACCACACACACACCATCACACACCATCACACACACACCATCACACACACACACCACACAAACCATCACACACACACACACACACTACTACACAAACACACACCATCACACACACCATCACACACACCCATCACACACCATCACACACACACCATCACACACCATCACACACACACCATCACACACCATCACACACACACCATCACACACCATCACACACACACACCACACAACCCATCACACACACACACACTACTACACAAACACACACCATCACACACACCATCACACACACCATCACACACCATCACACACACACCATCACACACCATCACACACACACCATCACACACCATCACACACATACCACACACACACACACCATCACACACACCATCACATACAGCATCACACAAACCATCACACACACACAAACCATCACACACACACACACCATCACACACAGACAAACCATCACACATACACTACCACACACAAACACACCATCACACACACACCATCACACACACACACCATCACAGACACACAGACACGGCAATGTGCTTGAATGAATATCAAACCAGTAAATAACGCATGTGTCACGGTCTGGATAATAAAAAAATGCTATAACGAGGGAGAGAGGCAGAGAGAGAGAGAGCGCCTCTATCAAAACCACAACAACAACCGAAATTCGCCACTAAGCGGCGGCCACGTCCCCACGACGCTTGTGCCAGGCTAGGTGCACGTTGAGGCCACGTGAAGTGTCGAACGCCCGCTGGCAGGAGGTTACGGGGCAGACCCAGCAGGTGCCACGGGTCGACTGACTGAGATGACTGGCTGATGCACCACCCGTGTTCCCCTACTGTGCCAACTTGCTGTGCAAGTCGCTCCGCCGCCCTCCGTTGTTGCTGGAGGGCGACTGCCTCCAACTGTCCAGTAGCGTCCTTCACGAGCCTCCTCCACAGAGGCCGATCTTGACACCGCTGGTACCAGTCATCGGCAAGTTCACTCAGCTCCACGTCCTCCTGTACCACCTCACTCCATCTCTTCTCTAGCCCGTGCCGCGCTCGTTCAGCTCCCGTCTACCCCCACGCACTCACCCACTCACCCACCCAATAACACTCACCCACCCACTCACCGACCCACCCATCCACCCACGCACTCACCCACCCACCCATTCACTCACCCACCCACCCACTAACGCACTCACCCACCCACTCATGCACTCACCCGCCCACCCACTCACGCACGCACCCACCCACGCACTCAGTCACCCACCCACTCATTCACCGACCCAACCACTCACCCACCCATTCACCCACTCACTCACTCACCCACCCACTCACGCACTCACCCACCCACTCACGCACTCACCCACCCACTCACGCACTCGCCCACCCACTCACGCACTCACCCACCCACCAACTCACTCACCCACCCACTCACCCACCCACCCACTCATGCACTCACCCACCCACCCACTGACTCACCCACCCACTCACCCACCCACTCACACACACGCGTCACCATCACCACTCAGGCCACCGTCACCCCGGGTGACCTAGAGAGATGGACAACAGGGCTCTCCTCTAGGTCGACTCAGCCATAAATGCGCGTAGAACCACGCTCCCATCAGCCCGCTACTTAGACATCGGATCGATAAATCTTGGGGGGGGGGGGGGTGTGGGGGGGTGGGGGTCAGAGTTGGCTGTCAACTCGGTCACGTCACTCAAACATCGGCGTCTTCCCAAATGTCGTCTCACCCCCCCCACCCAAACCCTCTCCCCCCACCCACCCTCTCCGCCCACCCACCCTCTCCGTCCCACCCACCCTCTCCGTCCCACCCACCCTCTCCCCCCCCCCACTGCCCACCCTCTCCCCCCCACCCGTTCCATTCTCCCGCCCTCCCCCACCGCCAACCTCCCCACTCCCCCCACCCTCTACTCCCCCCCACCGCCCACCCTCTTCCCTCCCCCCCCACCGTCCCCCCTCTCCCCCCCACCCTCTACCCTCTCCCCCCCACCCTCTACCCTCTCCCCCCCACCCACCCTCTCCCACCCACCCTCTACCCTTTCCCCCCCCCTCACCGCCAACCCTCTCACCCCCACC
Organism: Lampetra fluviatilis; assembly: GCF_964198595.1. Taxonomy (NCBI): domain Eukaryota; kingdom Metazoa; phylum Chordata; class Hyperoartia; order Petromyzontiformes; family Petromyzontidae; genus Lampetra; species Lampetra fluviatilis. The sequence continues at coordinate 5,067,681 of NC_136338.1, forward strand.
CACCCTCTCCATGACCACCACCACCACCACCACCCCCCACTGTCCAGGAGACGTGTGGATAATACAGAGGGGGGGGGGGTGATGGGAGGGGGGAGGTGGTGGGAGGGGGGAGGTGGTGGGAGGAGGGGGGGGAGGTGGTGGGAGGGGGGAGGTGGTGGGTGGGGGGGTGATGGGAGGGGGGAGGTGGTGGGAGGGGGGGGGGGTGGAATAATTGGGCCGTGGGAATTATTTATTTATTTATTTATAACAAATACATGTCGTGCACAGAGTCACTGGTTTAGTGATGATTGATTATAATCATCAATCGTCATCACCGGCCATGCTGGTGAGTCCAGGTGATGGTGAAGCGGGTCACACACAACAAAGGCCCCCCGTGTAGCCTCAGCAGACTGTTGGGGCAAGTGCTGTTAGCGAGTAGCAGCACCTATGAAGGCCGCCACGGCACACGAGGGGGTGGGTGGCCAGCACCACGCCCGGCCGCCTTTGTTTCCCCAGTGGCGTTGTGTTACACGTCTCACCGGGTACTCATTTGAGGCTGAGTCGACCTAGGGGCGGCCCAGGACCGGTTCAGATAATCGTCACTGGTGGTGTTGGCAGCTGTGAGCGGGAATCGAACTCGGGTCGCGGGTTCGTAGCACAGCGTGGCGCTAACCACTACACCACCACTAACACACAAAGGCAAAGACAAAGATCCCCCGTGTAGCCTCAACAGACTGTAGGGGCAAGTGCTGTTAGCGAGCACCTATGAAGGCCGGCACGGCACACGAGGGGGTGGGTGGCCAGCACCACGCCCGGCCGCCTTTGTCTCCCCAGTGGCGATGTTTTACACATCTCACCGGGTACTCATTTGAGGCTGAGTCGACCTAGGGGAGGCCCAAGACCGGTTCAGATAATCGTCACGGGCATTGGCGATGATCAGGAATCGAGCCCATGTCGCCAGGTTCGTATCGCAGCAGCGTAGAATGAACCGTTACATCACCGCTGCAAACTCCAAATATACAGCAGCAGCAGGCATCGTCAGGTTCTGGATCGAACCCACGACCTCCTGCACACCAGGCGAGGTAGTTAACATCTCCTAGCCACCGTGATGATGATGATGATGAGAGACACTCAAATTCCAAATATACAGCAGCAGCAGGCGTCAGGGTCGCAATGGAACCCACGACCTCCTGTACACCAGGCGATGTAGTTAACATCTCCTAGTCACCGTGATGATGATGAGAGAGAGAGACTCAAACTACAAATATACAGCAGCAGGCATCGTCAGGGTCAGGGATTGAACCCACGACCTCCTGTACACCAGGCGAGGTAGTCAACATATCCTAGCCACCGTGATGATGAGAGAGAGACACTCAAACTACAAATATACAGCAGGCGTTCAGGGTCGGGATCGAACCCACGACCTCCCGTACACCAGGCGAGGTAGTCAACATCTCCTGGGCCAAGAATGAGAGTCACGATCGCAGAGCGATGATTTTTTTTTCTACCAAAGCGATCTGCGTTTATTTTCCCTTTATTTTCTTTGATTAAAAAAAAAGTTTGAACCCAATATGAATATTAGCTGTCGTAGAAAGCGAGCGAGTGAGTGAGCGGTGGTGGTGGTAGATAGACAGACATCCCCGCGTTAGTACCACGTGGCGTGGGGCAGGGACGTGCGGTCAGGGGAGGCAGGGGATGGCAGAGCCTCACCTGTCATACTCCAATGAAAATAGCTGTTACGAAAAGTAGAAAAAAAAGAATAATAGAATCAAATAACTATGAAGATTTTTCCACGGATCTGTGTCATAAATGTGATTTCTGTACAATTCCAGTTATTTTCATCGTCAAAATCGCCAAATTTGCGGAGCTCCGCTGCAAAAACAGGAAGAGACGAGAGGTGAGGCAGAGGCGAGCTCAGCCTCCCCTCTGATTGCGCAACCCCTCAGTAACTGGATGGAGCGCGGGCAATAAGCGCGTGCCTGTTACTATCTCAGTATGTCACCAACGTGATGTTTAAATTTCGATTTAAAGCTTTCGTGACTGCAGGGATTCATCTTCTTGGTTCTTTCGGTGAAGTCACGTAGAAGGGAAATAATAAAATAATAAAAATAAAACATAATAAAAACATTCTCACGACGTTTCGGCCACAACGCAAGCAGCCGTCCTCAGGTGAAGAACAGGTCTGTCGGTAAAGTCACGTAGAAGGGAAAAAATAAAATAATAAAAATAAAACAATAAAATAATTCTCACGACGTTTCGGCCACAACGCAAGCAGCCTTCCTCAGGTGGAGAGCAGGTCTGTCGAGTAGACAGAGAGCCGTAATGTTTGTAGACCCCTTCATTTCATGTCCTCGCCTTCCATGCTCCAGGTAACTTATTTCACGTACTGTATGTGTATAAAGATATTTAGGCTCGCTGGTCTCGTCATGAAACTGCAATGAAAAATCACCAGGGGAGGCAGCTATCACATCTGCCTCACTGAGTGGGATGAGTCTAACACGCCCCCCTCAGTGAGGACACGCCCCTCAGTGAGGACACGCCCCCCTAAGCGAGGACACGCCCCCTCAGCGAGACCACGCCCCCTCAACGAGACCACGCCCCTTCAGTGAGACCACGCTTCCTCAGTGAGGACACGCCCCCTCAGTGAGGACACGCCCCCTCAGTGAGGACACGCCCCCTCAGTGAGGCCACGCCCCCCAGTGAAGACACACCCCTCAATGAGGACACACCCCCTCAGTGAGACCACTCCCCCTCAGTGAGGACACGCCCCCCTCCGTGAGACCACGCCCCCCTTCAGTGTGTGAATCTGGCTCTGACACGAGCCAGTGCCTCCCCAGCCATTGATCTCACGGCACGCCACTGCTGTGTTGGGGGTGTTGGCTGTTGTACAGACACGCACACGCCACTTTCTGCCAAGGTCGCTTCCACTCCCTCCTCTCTCTGTGTGTGTGTGAGATGCAGCGATGTTGTTATTGATTTGAGCCAAGAGAGAGAGACTCTGAGAGACGCTCCCTCGCACGCACTGAGAGAGTGCGAGAGGGACAGGGTCATAGACTCACACGCAGGGAGCCGTAGACACGCAAAGAGATCTGTAGATTCACACAGAGAGCCGTAGAATCGCACAGAGATCCATAAACTCGCACAGAGAGCCACAGACTCAGAAATAAATCCGTAGAATCACATAGAGACCCATAGACTCGGACAGAGAGCCACAGACTCAGAAATAAATCCGTAGAATCACATAGAGACCCATAGACTCGGACAGAGAGCCACAGACTCAGAAATAAATCCGTAGAATCACATAGAGTCCCATAGACTCGGACAGAGAGCCACAGACTCAGAAATAAATCCGTAGAATCGCACAGAGACCCATAAACTCGCACAGAGAGCCACAGACTCAGAAATAAATCCGTAGAATCACATAGAGACCCATAGACTCGGACAGAGAGCCACAGACTCAGAAATAAATCCGTAGAATCACATAGAGACCCATAGACTCGGACAGAGAGCCACAGACTCAGAAATAAATCCGTAGAATCACATAGAGTCCCATAGACTCGGACAGAGAGCCACAGACTCAGAAATAAATCCGTAGAATCGCACAGAGACCCATAAACTCGCACAGAGAGCCACAGACTCAGAAATAAATCCGTAGAATCACATAGAGACCCATAGACTCGGACAGAGAGCCACAGACTCAGAAATAAATCCGTAGAATCACATAGAGACCCATAAACTCGCACAGAGAGCCACAGACTCAGAAATAAATCCGTAGAATCACATAGAGACCCATAGACTCGGACAGAGAGCCACAGACTCAGACAGAGAGCCGTAGACTCAGAGAGCCGTAGACTCTTCACACAAAGACCCACTGCCTCACACAGAGACCCGTAGAATCGCACAAAGACCCATAGACTCACACAGAGACCCGTAGAATTACACAGAGACCCACAGACTCACGCAGAGACCAATAGACTCACACAGAGACCCACAGACTCACACAGAGAGCCGTATAATCACATAGAGACCCATGAACTCACACAGAGAGCGGTAGACTCACACCGAGACTCGTAGACTCACACACACATGGCTCGGTTCTACGCGTCTCTGTGTGAGTCTATGGGTCTCTGTGTGAGTCTATGGGTCTCTGTGTGAGTCTATGGGTCTCTGTGTGAGTCTATGGGTCTCTGTGTGAGCCTATGAGTCTGTGTGTGAGTCTATGGGTCTCTGTGTGAGTCTATGGGTCTCTGTGTGAGCCTATGAGTCTGTGTGTGTGTGTGAGTCTATGGGTCTCTGTGTGAGTCTATGGGTCTCTGTGTGAGTTTATGGGTCTCTGTGTGAGTCTATGGGTCTCTGTGTGAGTCTATGGGTCTCTGTGTGAGTCTAAGTCTCTCTGTGTGAGTCTATGGCTCTCTGTGTGAGTCTATAGCTCTCTGTGTGAGTCTTTGTGTCTCTGTGTGAGTCTATGGTCTCTGTGTGAGTCTATGGGTAACTGTGTGAGTCTACGTCTCTTTGTGTGAGTCTACGCGTCTCTGTGTGAGTCTATGGGTCTGTGTGTCAGTCTATGGCTCTCTGTGTGAGTCTATAGCTCTCTGTGTGAGTCTATAGCTCTCTGTGTGAGTCTATGGCTCTCTGTGTGAGTCTATAGCTCTCTGTGTGAGTCTACGGGTCTCTGTGTGAGTGTATGGCTCTCTGTGTGAGTCTATGGCTCTCTGTGTGAGTCTATGGCTCTCTGTGTGTGTCTATAGCTCTCTGTGTGAGTCTCTGTGTCTCTGTGTGAGTCTCTGTGTCTCTGTGTGAGTCTATGGTCTCTGTGTGAGTCTATGGCTCTCTGTGTGAGTATTTAGCTCTCTGTGTGAGTCTACGGGTCTCTGTGTGAGTCTATGGCTCTCTGTGTGAGTCTATGGCTCTCTGTGTGCGTCTATAGCTCTCTGTGTGAGTCTATGTCTCTCTGTGTGAGTCTATGGCTCTCTGTGTGTGTCTATAGCTCTCTGTGTGAGTCTCTGTGTCTCTGTGTGAGTCTATGGGTCTGTGTGTCAGTCTATGGCTCTCTGTGTGAGTCTATGGCTCTCTGTGTGAGTATTTAGCTCTCTGTGTGAGTCTACGTGTCTCTGTGTGAGTCTACGGGTCTCTGTGTGAGTCTATGGCTCTCTGTGTGAGTCTATGCGTCTCTGTGTGAGTCTACTGCTGTCTCTGTGTGAGTCTACGTGTCTCTGTTTGAGTCTACGGGTCTCTGTGTGAGTCTATGTCTATCTGTGTGAGTCTATGGCTCTCTGTGTGAGTCTACTGCTGTCTCTGTGTGAGTATTTAGCTCTCTGTGTGAGTCTATGCGTCTCTGTGTGAGTCTACGTGTCTCTGTGTGAGTCTACGTGTCTCTGTGTGAGTCTACGGGTCTCTGTGTGAGTCTATGGCTCTCTGTGTGAGTCTATGCGTCTCTGTGTGAGTCTACTGCTGTCTCTGTGTGAGTCTACGTGTCTCTGTGTGAGTCTACGGGTCTCTGTGTGAGTCTATGTCTATCTGTGTGAGTCTATGGCTCTCTGTGTGAGTCTACTGCTGTCTCTGTGTGAGTCTATGGGTCTCTGTGTGAGTCTATGGGTCTCTGTGTGAGTCTACGTGTCTCTGTGTGAGTCTACGCGTCTCTGTGTGAGTCTATGCGTCTCTGTGTGAGTCTATGGGTCACTGTGCGAGTCTATGACCTCTCTCTGTGTGAGTTTATGCGTCCCTGTGTGAGTCTATTACTCTCTGTGTGAGTCTATGGGTCTCCGTGTGAGTCTATGGGTCTCTGTGTGAGTCTACTGCTGTCTCTGTGTGAGTCTACGTGTCTCTGTGTGAGTCTACGGGTCTCTGTGTGAGTCTATGTCTATCTGCGTGAGTCTATGGCTCTCTGTGTGAGTCTACTGCTGTCTCTGTGTGAGTCTATGGGTCTCTGTGTGAGTCTATGGGTCTCTGTGTGAGTCTACGTGTCTCTGTGTGAGTCTACGCGTCTCTGTGTGAGTCTATGCGTCTCTGTGTGAGTCTATGGGTCACTGTGCGAGTCTATGACCTCTCTCTGTGTGAGTTTATGCGTCCCTGTGTGAGTCTATGACTCTCTGTGTGAGTCTTTGGGTCTCTGTGTGAGTCTATGGGTCTCCGTGTGAGTCTATCGGTCTCTGTGTGAGTCTATGGGTCTCCGTGTGAGTCTATGGGTCTCTGTGTGAGTCTATGGGTATCTGTGTGAGTCTATGTGTCTCTGTGTGAGTCTACATCTCTCAAAGTCTGCCGACTTCGCAGCAGCAGAAGCGGCAACGCCATCCCTGACCTCTGATCCACCCAGTGGCCTCCTCCTCCTCCCCCATCTCCCTTGAGACGCTATAATTAATTTTGCTCTCATCTTTGCCAGGGCCACACGATGGATTTCGACGTTAGTTTATGGGTCTCTGCGTAAGCGTATGGGTCTCTGTGCGAATCTACGGCTCTCTGTGTGAGTGTAGGGATTTGTGTGTGAGTCTATGGGTCTCACTGTGAGTATGGATCTGTGTGTGAGTCTACGGGTCTCACTGTGGGTATGGATCTGCGTGTGAGTCTATGGGTCTCACTGTGAGTATGGATGTGTGTGTGTGTGAGTCTATGGGTCTCACTGTGAGTATGGATCTGTGTGTGAGTCTATGGGTCTCACTGTGAGTATGGATCTGTGTGTGAGTCTATGGGTCTCACTGTGAGTATGGATCTGTGTGTGAGTCTATGGGTCTCACTGTGAGTATGGATCTGTGTGTGAGTCTATGGGTCTCACTGTGAGTATGGATCTGTGTGTGAGTCTATGGGTCTCACTGTGAGTATTGATCTGTGTGTGTCTATGGGTCTCACTGTGAGTATGGATCTGTGTGTGTCTATGGGTCTCACTGTGAGTATGGATCTGTGTGTGAGTCTATGGGTCTCACTGTGAGTATTGATCTGTGTGTGAGTCTATGGGTCTCACTGTGAGTATTGATCTGTGTGTGAGTCTATGGGTCTCACTGTGAGTATGGATCTGTGTGTGAGTCTATGGGTCTCACTGTGAGTATGGATCTGCGTGTGAGTCTATGGGTCTCACTGTGAGTATGGATCTGTGTGTGAGTCTATGGGTCTAACTGTGAGTATGGATCTGCGTGTGAGTCTATGGGTCTCACTGTGAGTATTGATCTGTGTGTGAGTCTATGGGTCTCACTGTGAGTATGGATCTGTGTGTGAGTCTATGGGTCTCACTGTGAGTATGGATCTGTGTGTGAGTCTATGGGTCTATCTGTGAGTATGGATCTGTGTGAGTCTATGGGTCTCACTGTGAGTATGGATCTGTGTGTGAGTCTACGGGTCTCACTGTGAGTATGGATCTGTGTGTTTCTATGGGTCTCACTGTGAGTATGGATCTGTGTGTGAGTCTATGGGTCTAACTGTGAGTATGGATCTGCGTGTGAGTCTATGGGTCTCACTGTGAGTATTGATCTGTGTGTGAGTCTACGGGTCTCACTGTGAGTATGGATGTGTTTGTGAGTCTATGGGTCTCACTGTGAGTATGGATGTGTGTGTGTGAGTCTATGGGTCTCACTGTGAGTTTGGATTTGTGTGTGAGTCTATGGGTCTCACTGTGAGTATGGATCTGTGTGTGAGTCTATGGGTCTCACTGTGAGTATGGATCTGTGTGTGAGTCTATGGGTCTCACTGTGAGTATGGATCTGTGTGTGAGTCTATGGGTCTCACTGTGAGTATGGATCTGTGTGTGTCTATGGGTCTCACTGTGAGTATGGATCTGTGTGTGAGTCTATGGGTCTCACTGTGAGTATGGATGTGTTTGTGAGTCTATGGGTCTCACTGTGGGTATGGATTTGTGTGTGTGAGTCTATGGGTCTCACTGTGAGTATGGATGTGTTTGTGAGTCTATGGGTCTCACTGTGAGTATGGATGTGTGTGTGAGTCTATGGGTCTCACTGTGAGTATGGATCTGCGTGTGAGTCTATGGGTCTCACTGTGAGTATTGATCTGTGTGTGAGTCTACGGGTCTCACTGTGAGTATGGATCTGTGTGTTTCTATGGGTCTCACTGTGAGTATGGATCTGTGTGTGAGTCTATGGGTCTAACTGTGAGTATGGATCTGCGTGTGAGTCTATGGGTCTCACTGTGAGTATTGATCTGTGTGTGAGTCTACGGGTCTCACTGTGAGTATGGATGTGTTTGTGAGTCTATGGGTCTCACTGTGAGTATGGATGTGTGTGTGTGAGTCTATGGGTCTCACTGTGAGTTTGGATTTGTGTGTGAGTCTATGGGTCTCACTGTGGGTATGGATGTGTGTGTGAGTCTATGGGTCTCACTGTGAGTATGGGTGTGTGTGTGTAAGTCTATGGGTCTCACTGTGAGTATGGATCTGTGTGTGTCAATGAGTCTCACTGTGAGTAAGGATCTGTGTGTGTCAATGAGTCTCACTGTGAGTATGGATGTGTGTGTGAGTCTATGGGTCTCACTGTGAGTATGGATCTGTGTGTGTCAATGAGTCTCACTGTGAGTATGGATCTGTGTGTGAGTCTATAGTTCTCACTGTGAGTATGGATCTGTGTGTGTCAATGAGTCTCACTGTGAGTATGGATGTGTGTGTGAGTCTATGGGTCTCACTGTGAGTATGGATCTGTGTGTGTCAATGAGTCTCACTGTGAGTATGGATGTGTGTGTGAGTCTATAGGTCTCACTGTGGGTATGGATCTGTGTGTGTGAGTCAATGGGTCTCACTGTGAGTATGGATGTGTGTGTGAGTCTATGGGCCTCACTGTGGGTATGGATCTGGGTGTGAGTCTACGGGTCTCATTGCGAGTGAAGAGGAGTAGGAGACTGGTTTTCGTACTGGTTTATTCTACGACCCACAGCCACACTCGTTCCTAAAACCAACTCCAAACATGCGTTTCGAAGCCCCTTTTAAACCCTCTATCGCCACCCTCGTTGCCAATACACATTCTCGTCTTGCACGCCGGGTCCGTGTGTCGTCAGTTGCCCTTTAACCTTTGACCCCCGTCTAGTGTATTACCGTGCGTGTGATTGGTGTGTGCTATGTTGGGTGCGGAGAGTTCATGTCTGCGTGGCGCGAGTGCGTGAGGATGGCTCGCAGATCCCTTACATGAGTATGGATCTGTGTGTGTGAGTCTGTGGGTCTCACTGTGAGTATGGATCTTGATGCAAGTCTATCGGTTTTTGTGTGTTCTATGGGTCTCTATGTGAGTTTGGATATCCGTGTGATTCTATATGTGAGTCTATGGCTGTCTATTTGTCTATGGGTCTCTGTGTGAGTCTATGACTCTCTGTGTGTCTAGGGATCTCTATGTGAGTCTGGTTCTCTATGTAAGTCTATGGCTCTCTGTGCGAGTTTACGGGTCTATATATGAGTATGGGTCTGTGTGTGTGTCTCTGGGTCTCTGTGTGAGTCGATGGCTCTCTGTGCGAGTTTACTGGTCTGTATATGAGTATGGGTCTGTGTGTGTGTCTATGGGTCTCTGTATGAGTCTATGGCTCTCTGTGCGAGTTTACGGGTCTGAATATGACTATGGGTCTGTGTGTCTCTGGGTCTCTGTGTGAGTCGATGGCTCTCTGTGCGAGTTTACTGCTCTGTATATGAGTATGGGTCTGTGTGTGTATCTATGGGTCTCTGTGTGAGTCTTTGGCTCTCTGTGCGAGTTTATGGGTCTATATATGAGTATGGGTCTGTGTGTGTATCTATGGGTCTCTGTCTGAGTCGATGGCTCTCTGTGCGAGTTTACTGGTCTGTATATGAGTATGGGTCTGTGTGTGTATCTATTGGTCTCTGAGTCGATGGCTCTCTGTGCGAGTTTACAAGTCAGATATGAGTATGGGTCTGTGTGTGTATCTATGGGTCTCTGTGTGAGTCTTTGGCTCTCTGTGCGAGTTTATGGGTCTATATATGAGTATGGGTCTGTGTGTGTGTCTCTGGGTCTCTGTGTGAGTCGATGGCTCTCTGTGCGAGTTTACTGGTCTGTATATGAGTATGGGTCTGTGTGTGTATCTATGGGTCTCTGTGTGAGTCTTTGGCTCTCTGTGCGAGTTTATGGGTTTATATATGAGTATGGGTCTGTGTGTGTATCTATGGGTCTCTGTCTGAGTCGATGGCTCTCTGTGCGAGTTTACTGGTCTGTATATGAGTATGGGTCTGTGTGTGTATCTATTGGTCTGAGTCGATGGCTCTCTGTGCGAGTTTACAAGTCAGATATGAGTATGGGTCTGTGTGTGTATCTATGGGTCTCTGTGTGAGTCTTTGGCTCTCTGTGCGAGTTTATGGGTCTATATATGAGTATGGGTCTGTGTGTGTGTCTCTGGGTCTCTGTGTGAGTCGATGGCTCTCTGTGCGAGTTTACTGGTCTGTATATGAGTATGGGTCTGTGTGTGTATCTATGGGTCTCTGTGTGAGTCGATGGCTCTCTGTGCGAGTTTACAAGTCAGATATGAGTATGGGTCTGTGTGTGTATCTATGGATCTCTGTATGATTCTATGGCTCTCTCTGCGAGTTTTCGAGTCTATATATGAGTATGGGTCTGTGTGTGTTTCTATGGGTCTCTGTCTGAGTCGATGGCTCTCTGTGCGAGTTTACAAGTCAGATATGAGTATGGGTCTGTGTGTGTGTCTCTGGGTCTTTGTGTAAATCCTCCTCCTCATCATCATCTCCCGCGGGACGCGATAATTAATTCCGCTCTGATCTCCACCAGGACCACGTGCGTTTCTCCATTATGAATGGATCCGCGCGGTGAGTCGTGGAAAGGATGATCGCTGGCGCCGTCGGAAGGCCGCGATGGAAATCGGAAGATGAGAGAGAGAGAGAAGCGAGAGCATTACCGTGACCACACACGAGAGAGAGAGAGGGAGCGGAAGAGAGAGAGAGAGCGAGTGTGCAGTGAAAATTCCATCATTAGCCTAAAAAATATCGGGACCTTAATGGAAAAATTATCTCGGCCATCTTGACTGCAAATATGCCGTGTAATTTATATCGTGTGTGTCCGTGTCTATATGTATATGCGTGCGTCTGCACATACGTGTGTGTGTGTGTCTGTTAAGGCTACCCGTGGGATCTTTGTCTTTGTGCCTGTGAGCGGTGGTGCAGCGGTTAGCGCGCTGCGAGCACGAAGACCCGAGTTGACCCGAGTGACGATTTTCCAAACCGGTCCTGGGGCTCCCCTAGGTCTGCTCAGTCTCAAATGGGTCCCTGGTGCGGTGCGTAGGGGGGAGACAAAGGCGGCCGGGCGTGGTGCTGGTCACCCACCCCCTCGTGTCCCACAGTGTCGGCTTTCATAGGTGCTAATCGCGAACAGCACTTGCCCTAACAGTCTGTTACATGCTATACGGGGGATCTTTGTCTTTGTGTGTAGTAGTTAGCGCTAAGCTGCGTTACGAACCCGGCGACCCGAGTTCGATTCCCGCTCACGGCCACCAACATCAGCGACGATTATCCGAACCGGTCCTGGGCGTCCCCTAGGTCGACTCAGCCTCAAATTAGCACCTGTTGCGGCGTGTAGCAATCATCGCCCCTCGGGAGACAAAGGCGGCCGGGCGTGGTGCTGGCCACCCACTCCCTTGCGTGCCGTGCCGGCCTTCATAGATGCTGCTCGCTAGCAGCAGTGAGCTCCTGTTTCGCTTTTTTCCAGAACTGACCTGGCTATCACGAATGAAAACCTCCTCAAGCAAAGTGGCTTCTCATCATCATCGGAGAGTCGGAGAATAATCCACGCGGTCAGGGGAGAGAGGGAGAGAGAGACACGCAAACTCCAACTATACAGCAGCAGGCATCGTCAGGATCGGGATCGAACCCACGACCTCCTGTGTACCAGGCGAGGTAGTTAACATCTCCTAGAAAAAGTGATGATGACGAGAGAGACGCAAACTCCAAATATACAGCAGCAGCAGGCATCGTCAGGGTCGGGATCGAACCCACGACCTCCTGTGTACCAGGCGAGGTAGTTAACATCTCCTAGAAAAAGTGATGATGACGAGAGAGACGCAAACTCCAAATATACAGCAGCAGCAGGCATCGTCAGGGTCGGGATCGAACCCACGACCTCCTGTGTACCAGGCGAGGTAGTTAACATCTCCTAGAAAAAGTGATGATGACGAGAGAGACGCAAACTCCAAATATACAGCAGCAGCAGGCATCGTCAGGGTCAGGATCGAACCCACGACCTCCTGTGTACCAGGCGAGGTAGTTAACATCTCCTAGCCACCGTGATGATGATGACGAGAGAGAGAGAGGCACGCAAACTCCAAATATACAACAGCAGGCATCGTCAGGTTCGGGATCGAACCCACGACCTCCTGTATTCCAGTCGAGGTAGTCAACATCTCCTAGCCACCGTGATGATGATGAGAGAGAGACACGCAAATTCCAACTATACAACAGCAGGCATTGTCAGGGTTGGAATCGAACCCACGACCTCCTGTGTACCAGGCGAGGTAGTTAACATCTCCTAGCCACTGTGGCACTCACCGCACCGTCACCCAACCCAGACCCTCCTCCCCCCCCCCCAAAAAAAAAAACCCTTCCGCCTCGGGGCATCAAACGAGCGGCTATAACTCTGCCCTCTCCAATTCAGCCTTCACTCCACATACCCCCCCCCCACAACCCACATCCCCCACAACATCACCCCCCCCCCCCTCCATTCACCCACCCACAACCACACAGCACCCAGCTGAGCTGACCTTCCCTGCGGGCTAAACGCTTTGAGCTGTAGTGGAGGGACGAATGGATCGATGGCCCCGTTAATAATTACTGATGTAGGCCCCCCCCACGCACCCGCCCCCACACGACCGCTACCCCCCGCCCCTTCCACCCCCCACCACCGCCAAACATTGCCTACATTTGTACCCGTGTATTATTTAGGTGGCTGGGAGATGTTAACTACCTCGCTTGGTATGCAGGAGGTCGTGTGTTCGATCCACACCTTGACGCTTTCTGTTGTATATTTGGAGTTTGCGTGTCTCTATCTTATCATCATCATCACGGTGGCTAGGAGATATTGACTACCTCGCCTGGTCTACAGGAGGTCGTGGGTTCGATTCTGACCCTGACGATGCCTGCTGCTGTATATTTGGAGTTTGCGTGTCTCTCCCTCTCACCATCATCATCATCACGGTGGCTAGGAGATGTTGACTACCTCGCCTGGTACACAGGAGGTCGTGGGTTCGATTCTGACCCTGACGACGCCTGCTGTTGTATATTTGTTGTTTGAGGTCTCTCTCTCATCATCATCATCACGGTGACTAGGAGATGTTGACTACCTCGACTGGTTCACAAGAGGTCGTGGGTTCGATTCTGACCCTGACGATGCCTGCTGCTGAATGTTTGGAGTTTGCATGTCTCTATCACCATCATCATCATCATCACGGTGACTAGGAGATGTTAACTACCTCGCCTGGTATGCAGGAGGTCGTGGGCTCGATCCTCGTCCGGTTTTTCGTTTTCCCCTCCACATTTTGTGTATTCGACATCAACACGCGTTTAGCGTCATTCGTCTGCCACTACACATTTCCAGATGATGACGACGTCGATATGGGCGCAATTCTCCGAGCTATTGTTCGCGATAGCCCAGGGTCGCTGAACTATTTATTATTTTTCGATTTAAAGCTTTCGTGACTGCAGGTATTCATCTTCTTGGTTCTTTCGGTAAAGTCACGTAGAAGGGAAATAATAAAATAATAAAAATTAAACATAATTAAATTTCAATTTGAAGCTTTCGTGACTGCAGGGATTCATCTTCTTGGTTCTTTCGGTAAAGTCACGTAGAAGGGAAGTAATAAAATAATAAAAATAAACATTATTCAATTTCGATTTAAACTTTCGTGACTGCAGGGATTCATCTTCTTGGTTCTTTCGGTAAAGTCACGTAGAAGGAAAGTAATAGAATAATAAAAATATTTTATTATATTATATTATTTTTTAATATTATTTTATTTAATTTTTATTTATTATTATATTATTTTATTATGTTTTATTTATTATTATTATAGCACAGTAGAGGTGGTGGTGCCTCTTAACTGGTTAAACTTAAAAAAATAGTTAGTTATTCTCTTTGGTTCTATCGGTGAAGTCACGTGGTTAAAAATAAAATAAACAAAACAAATCACGTCGTTTCGATTGCAACGCAAACAATCTTCATCAGGCGTGACAACCATTGCAATAAAAAATTGCTGAAGTGGGCGAGTTTATATTCTTGGTTCTGTCGGTAAAGTCACGTAGAAGGGAAATTATAAAAGAATAAAATTTAAACGATAAAATTATCACGACGTTTCGATTGCAACACAAGCATTCATCTTGAGGTGTGAAACCCACGGCAAGATTTTTTTTTTTTAAGTGAGACTAGTTATACTGGTAGGAACCTCCTGGTTACACCAGCCCACAGGGGATTATTGTGTCCGTCCGTCGTGCAGGGAGGGGCTGGGTGGGGAGGGAGGGGCTGGGTGAGGAAGGGAGGGTGGGGAGGGGCTGGGTGGGGAGGGTGGGCTGGGTGGGGATGGGAGGGTGGGGAGGGGCTGAGTGGGGAGGGTGGGGAGGGGCTGGGTGGGGAGGGACGGAGGGGCTGGTGGGGAGGGGAGGGTGGTGAGGGGATGGGTGGGGAGGGTGGGGCTGGGTGGAAGGTGGGAATGGTGAGGCTGGGTGGGGAGGGGCTGTGTGGGGAGGATGGGGCTGGGTGGGGGGTGGGGCTGGGTGGGTAGGGGCTGGTCACCCCGTGGTGCCCTTATAAAACTCAACGTTTCACCTACTCACGCCGGCTTGTGCCCGCCCTCACAGTCGGGCATATTTGCGGAATACACCACGCCGCCGTTGACCCTGCAGGCCATTGACCGAGCAACCCAACGTTCCTACCAGCTCCCTCCGCAGGAATGTGTTTTTAGTCATGCTAGTTATAATAGTTACACTAGCTATGCTAGGTACGCTCTTCATGCTAATACGTTACTGATAATGTAGCTACTACGTCACTGCTAATGTAGCTACGAGGTCACTGATAATGTAGCTACTACGTCACTGATGATGTAGCTACTAGGTCACTGATAATGTAGCTACTACGTCACTGATAATGTAGCTACTACATCACTGATAATGTAGCTACTACGTCACTGATAATGTAGTTACTACGTCACTGATAATGTAGTCACTACGTCACTGATAATGTAGCTACTACGTCACTGATGATGTAGCTACTACGTCACTGATGATGTAGCTACTACGTCACTGATAATGTAGCTACTACGTCACTGATAACGTAGCTACTACGTCACTGATGATGTAGCTACTACGTCACTTTGTCTATCACAAAGTATCGATCCTCAACGAAGTGGCTCCGAATAATCATCATCATCGTCGTCATCGCGGGGACGTTTACAGCAGCAGCCAAATAATCCTAAATGTGTGATGTTGATTATAAATGTGGAGGGATAAAAATGACCCTGAAAAAAAATCAAAGCAATCCCAGGAAATCTTCTTGGTTCTTTCGGTAAAGTCACGTAGAAGGGAAGTTATAAAATAATAAAAATAAAACATCATTTTATTATGTTTTATTTTTATTATTTTATTACTTCCCTTCTACGTGACTTTACCGAAAGAACCAAGAAGATGAATCCCTGCAGTCACGAAAGCTTTAAATCGAAATCCCAGAAAAGAGAGAGACACACACAAACTCCACATATACGGCAGGTGTCTGTGTCGGGATTGAACCCACGACCTCCTGTGTACCAGGCGAGGTAGTAAACATCTCCTAGCCACCGTGATGATGATGAGAGGGTGAGACTCAGACGCCAAACATACAGCAGGCGCCAGGGTTGGGATTGAACCCACGACCTCCTGTGTACCAGGTGACATAGTTAACATATCCTAGCCACCGTGGTCAAGATGACAGAGACGGAAACTCCAAACATACAGCAGGCGCCAGGGTTGGAATTGAACCAACGACCTCCTGTGTACCAGCCCAGGTAGTTAACATCTCCTAGCCACTGTGATGATGATGAGAGGGTGAGACTCAGACGCCAAATATACAGCAGGTGTCAGGGTTGGGTTTGAACCCACGACCTCCTGTGTACCAGCCCAGGTAGTTAACATCTCCTAGCCACTGTGATGATGATGAGAGGGTGAGACTCAGACGCCAAATATACAGCAGGTGTCAGGGTTGGGTTTGAACCCACGACCTCCTGTGTACCAGGCGACGTAGTTAATATTTCCTAGCCAGTGGTCATGATGATAGAGACGCAAACTCCACACGTGCCGCACACGTGCGCTGACCGATGAGCCACCGCTCCCCGCATCTATCTTTGGCGGATTTGCGTCAATAAGCCTCGCGCCTGTGACGGAATAAGTGGCGAGTAGCGGACACAAAGATTACAGCTTTTGGGAAAAAATATGAAGGGCATTTTATTTTTTCCTGGGCGTCTCTCTCTCTCTCTATACATGTCTCTTTTTCTCGCTCTCTGTCTTTCTGTCTCGCATTCCATAACACCTGACATTTCAATGCGTGTGATGTGTTTTTTTTTTCGCGTGTGATTTATTCATAAGTGTAGTAATCACGCAAAGCCCTTTAAATAGAAGCCTGCTCTCCAAAGAGAGAGAGAGAGAAAGAGATGAAAAGAGAGGGGGGGAGAGACAAAGACAGAGTGAAAGTGAGAGAGAGGTGGGTTAGATAGAGAGTGGTAGGGAGAGAGTTTGACTTTTAAACAACTTTTATTGCCGCCAGCAGCAACAGCACTGGAGGCGATTCCGATATGAAATACACAAAGTCACCGGCAACACAAATGAAAACAAACGCTACAAATCTACGCGCTGTGGCGCTAAAAGCACCACGCACAACACGCAATAAAAGCCACGTGGTGGTGGTGGTGGTTGTGGTGGTTGTGGTGGTGGTGGTGGTTGTGGTGGTGGTGGTGGTTGTGGTGGTGGTGGTGGTGGTTGTGGTGGTGGTGGTTGTGGTGGTGGTTGTGGTGGTGGTCGTGGTGGTGGTGGTTGTGGTGGTGGTTGTGGTGGTGGTTGTGGTTGTGGTGGTGGTGGTGGTGGTGGTTGTGGTGGTGGTTGTGGTGGTGGTGGTGGTTGTGGTGGTGGGGGTCATCGCGCACGCCACGGTGACGAGCGAGCGCTTCAGAAGGTGAACACCACGAGGGTGCCGTCCACGCTGCTGCAGAGAGGGGCTTGTCCGGCTCCCCAGCGTTCGACGAAGACGCGCTGCACATCACCGCCACGTGTGTGGTACATGGCGCGCTCCAGCCGGAGCCGCGCCTTGAGCAGAGAGAGACAGAGACACAGAGAGAGACAGAGACACAGAGAGAGACAGAGACACAGAGAGAGACAGAGACACAGAGAGAGACAGAGACACAGAGAGAGACAGAGACACAGAGAGAGACAGAGACACAGAGAGAGAGACACACAGTAGAAGACACGCACATCACCGCCATGTGTGTGGTACATGGCGTGCTCCAGCCGGAGCCGCGTCTTGAGCAGGCCCCTGAACACTGGAAGCAGCACAGAGCCGCCGTCAGTGTCGCCTTGCAGCATCTTCTTCCTCGTTCTGTACACCGCCAACTTCGCCTGAGCACAGGCGAAGATGGCGAGGTCATGGCGCTTGTTAGCCAGGTAAGGCACCACCCCCATAAACGAAGCTGCTGTTGTAGAAGGGCACCCCCAGTTTCCTAAAGATGCCCCCCAAAAGGCGGAACGTTGGAGAGATGATAGGTGGAGATAGATAGAGGGAGACAGAGGGATGTGGTAGATAGAGATAGAGAGAGGGGGGTAGAGAGAGAGGGGGGTAGAGAGAGATGGGGCAGAGAGAGGGGGGTAGAGAGAGAGGGGGGTAGAGAGAGAGGGGGGTAGAGAGAGAGGGGGGGGCAGAGATGCGGTAGAGAGAGAGAGGGGGTAGAGAGAGGGGGGCGGGGGGTAGAGATAGGGGGCAGAGAGGGGGGTAGAGACAGAGGGGGTAGAGAGAGGGGGGTAGAGAGAGAGGGGGGTAGAGAGAGAGGGGGGTAGAGAGAGAGGGGGGGTAGAGAGAGGGGGCAGAGAGGGGGGTAGAGAGAGAGGGGGTAGAGAGAGGGGGGTAGAGAGAGGGGGGTAGAGAGAGAGGGGGGGTAGAGAGAGAGGGGGGTAGAGAGAGGGGGGGGGGGCAGAGATGCGGTAGAGAGAGAGATGCGGTAGAGAGAGGGGGGGGGGGTAGAGAGAGAGGGCAGAGAGGGGGGTAGAGAGAGAGGGGGTAGAGAGATGGGGGTAGAGAGAGAGGGGGGTAGAGAGAGGGGGGGGGCAGAGAGAGGGAAGAGAGAGAGGGGGTAGAGAGAGGGGGTAGAGAGAGAGGGTAGAGAGAGAGAGGGGATAAAGTGAGGGGGGGGGGGGGTAGAGAGAGAGGGTAGAGAGAGGGGGTAGAGAGAGGGGGCAGAGAGAAAGGGGGGTAGAGAGAGAGGGGGTAGAGAGAGGGGGGTAGAGAGAGAGGGGGTAGAGAGAGAGGGGCAGAGAGAGGGGGCAGAGAGAGAGGGGGGTAGAGAGAGAGGGGGTAGTGAGAGGGGGTAGAGAGAGAGGGGGTAGAGAGAGGGGGGCAGAGAGAGAGGGGGGGGGGGGGTAGAGAGAGAGGGGGTAGATAGAGGGAAGGGGTAAGGAGATCAGGACGTGAAATCTTTTGTGAAATCTTTCATTTAAAAAGTCGGGGGAAGGGGGTGGGTTACATGAAGCAAAGCATTTTAAAAAACCGAAATGATGAACGAAGCAAAGTGCCGACTACAACGAGCATCTTCTTGTTTCCTCTGATCGTAAAATAAGAGATTGGAAGAAAGAGGGAGAGAGGTGGGGTGTTGGGGGGAACGAACACCATCTCGCGCGCTACTAACAGGCAATTAAAGACTTTCCGTCAGCTAATTAGCTGCGGCATTATTACCAACTAATCACCGGCACAAAACCGAACGTCACTAGCACCAATTTTTTTCTCAACATTGGCGAGATCACCATTGGAACCTCATTTGCC
Source organism: Lampetra fluviatilis (assembly GCF_964198595.1). Taxonomy (NCBI): domain Eukaryota; kingdom Metazoa; phylum Chordata; class Hyperoartia; order Petromyzontiformes; family Petromyzontidae; genus Lampetra; species Lampetra fluviatilis. The sequence goes on from NC_136338.1 coordinate 5,086,634, forward strand.
AGTAAAAAAATATGATCGTTGGTTTTATACCCTTCTATCTGGCAACAAAACTGACACTTTTTTTTACAAGGAGTCATTTTGGATAGACCACAATAGCTGCAGTCATAATGCAAGGACAGTGCGTACATTATCAGAGTTGTGTTTTTTGTTTGCATTATGACTGCAGGTATTGCGGTCTATGCAAACATGACTCCTCGTAAAAAGGTGTCAGTTTTGTTGCCAGATAGAAGGGTAAAAAAACTATTATCATACTTTTTACTGGCAAATGAGGTTCCAATGTTGTAAATGCTTACCCTGAGCTCTCATACTCTGATGGTGCGTTGTCTTTGAGTTGTGCGCCTTTTGGCGTCATCTGGTCCAACACCATGTGAGACTAGGCTCTAAGGAAAGCTGCCTCGGGTGTGGACCAATCAACTTCAAGGACAGTGCATACATTATCAGAGTTGTGTTTTTTGTTTGCATTATGGCTGCAGGTATTGTGGTCAATGAAAACATGACTCCTTGTAAAAAAAAGGTGTCAGTTTTGTTGCCAGATAGAAGGGTAAAAAACCAATTATCATTGGCGAGATCGTGACCCGGAGTCAGCCGTCGTCATCATCGCGATTAACTCATCGGGGCCCAGGCAGCGAAACGTCGTCACAGTGTTTGTGTCTCGCGCGTCCTGATGTGATCGTTAAACGAGGCGTTGTCTAAACAGAAAAATTTAAAAATAAAATGTGTCATGGACACCAAACTAGATTCGTGACTGCAGGAATATCTCTTTGGTTCTTTCGGTAAAGTGACGGCGAAAACCAAATCAAAGTATAATAGAACACGACGTTTCGCTTGGAACACGAGCAGCCATCATCAGGTAAGAATGAATGATAAAACACAGACACGTAAACAACGCAGGCAGACACACATGCGGAGAGAGACACACACAAAGACACACCGAACGATACACACGCAAAGACACACACAAAGACACATCGAACGAGACACACACAAAGACACGCACAAAGACACACCGAGCGAGACACACACAAAGACACACACAAAGACACACACAAAGACACAACGATCGAGACACACACAAAGACACACACAAAGACACAACGAGCGAGACACACACAAAGACACACACAAAGACACACACAAAGACACACACAAATATACACCGAGTGAGACACACACAAAGACACACACAAAGACACACACAAAGACACAACGAGCGAGACACACACAAAGACACACACAAAGACACACACAAAGATACACCGAGTGAGACACACACAAAGACACACACAAAGACACGCACAAATATACACCGAGTGAGACACACACAAAGACACACACAAAGACACAACGTGCGAGACACACACAAAGACACACACAAAGACACACACAAAGATACACCGAGGGAGACACACACAAAGACACACAAAGATACACACAAAGACACAACGAGCGAGACACACACAACGACACACACAAAGACACACACAAAGACACACACAAAGATACACCGAGTGAGACACACACAAAGACACACACAAAGACACAACGAGCGAGACACACACAAAGACACACACAAAGACACACACAAAGATACACCGAGTGAGACACACACAAAGACACACAAAGACACACACAAAGACACAACGAGCGAGACACACACAAAGACACACACAAAGACACACACAAAGATACACCGATGGAGACCCACACAAAGACACACACAAAGACACAACGGCGAGACCCACACAAAGACACACACAAAGACACACACAAAGACTCAACGAGCGAGACACACACAAAGACACACACAAAGACACAACGAGCGAGACACACACAAAGACACACACAAAGACACAACGAGCGAGACACACACAAAGACACACACAAAGACACAACGAGCGAGACACACACAAAGACACACACAAAGACACAACGAGCGAGACACACACAAAGACACACACAAAGACACACACAAAGACACAACGAGCGAGACACACACAAAGACAGAATGTTTGTCTTTGACAAAATGTTGGTCTTGGTGTGTTTGTCTTGGTGTGTGTAGTGTGTGTGTCTGTGTGTAGTGTGTAGTGTGTGTCTGTGTGTGGTGTGTTTGTCTTGGTGTGTGTCGTGTGTTGTGTGTGTGATGTGTGTGTGGTGTGTGTGTGGTGTGTGTGTGGTGTGTGTGTGGTGTGTGTGTGGTGTGTGTGGTGTGGTGTGTAGTGTGTGTGTGGTGTGTGTGTGGTGTGTGTGTGGTGTGTGTGTAGTGTGAGTGTGGTGTGTGTGTGGTGTGGTGTGTAGTGTGAGTGTGGTGTGTGTGTGGTGTGTGTGTGGTGTGTGTGTGGTGTGTGTGTGGGGTGTGTGGTGTGTGGTGTGTAGTGTGAGTGTGGTGTGTGTGTGGTGTGTTTGTCTTGGTGTGTGTAGTGTGTTGTGTGTGTGTGTGTGGTGTGTGTGGTGTGTGTAGTGTGTTGTGTGTGTGGTGTGTGTGTGGTGTGTGTGTGGTGTGTGTGTGGTGTGGTGTGTAGTGTGAGTGTGGTGTGTGTGTGATGTGTTTGTCTTGGTGTGTGTAGTGTGTTGTGTGTGTGTGTGTGGTGTGTGTGGTGTGTGTAGTGTGTTGTGTGTGTGTGTGATGTGTGTGTGGTGTATGTGTGATGTGTGTGGTGTGTGTGGTGTGTGGTGTGTGTGTAGTGTGTGTGTGGTGTGTATGTGGTGTGTGGTGTGTGTGTGTGGTGTGTGTAGTGTGTGTGTGTAGTGTGTGTGTGTGGTGTGTGTAGTGTGTGTGTGATGTGTGTGGTGTGAGTGGTGTGTGGTGTGTAGTGTGAGTGTGGTGTGTGTGTGGTGTGTATGTGGTGTGTGGTGTGTGTGTGTGGTGTGTGTAGTGTGTGTGTGTAGTGTGTGTGTGTGGTGTGTGTAGTGTGTGTGTGATGTGTGTGGTGTGAGTGGTGTGTGGTGTGTAGTGTGAGTGTGGTGTGTGTGTGGTGTGTATGTGGTGTGTGGTGTGTGTGTGTGGTGTGTGTAGTGTGTGTGTGTAGTGTGTGTGTGTGTGGTGTGTGTAGTGTGTGTGTGATGTGTGTGGTGTGAGTGGTGTGTGGTGTGTAGTGTGTGTGTGGTGTGTATGTGGTGTGTGTGTCTGTGTGTACGTGTGTGGTGTGTGTATGTATGTATGTGTGTGTGTGGTGTCTGTGTGTGTGTCTGTGTGTGTCTGCGTAAGTGTCTGTGTGTGTCTGTGTGTGGTGTGTGTGTGTCTGTGTCTGTGTGGTGTGTGTGTCTGTCTGTGTGTGTGTGTGGTGTGTGTGTCTGTGTGTGTGTCTGTGTGTGTCTGTGTGTGTGTGTTTGTGGTGCGTGTGTGTCTGTGTGTCTGTGTGTGTGTGTCTGTGTGGTGTGTGTCTGTGTGTGTGTGTGTGGTGTGTGTGTGTCTGTGTGTGTGTCTGTGTGTGTCTGTGTGTGGTGTGTGTGTCTGTGTGTGTGTGTGTCTGTGTGTGCTTGCCGAACGGCACACGCTGCTCAGACTAATCGCGGTCCTCCTTCGCGTGACGACTCCCCTAATAAGCTCAAGGATTGCAATGCACGCGGAATTTCAATCGGGTGCCAGGCGCAAGTCAGACCGGGAAATATATATAAGACGCCTTCACAGAGGATTACGTGATAAGTCCTTATCTGATCTCCACGCTTGGTGAAGGATGCTCGCGGATTTGAGTGAAATTATTATTATTGTTAACGGGACGGGAATACGTGAACAGTGCAGTGTTTATATGACTCCGATTATCTTACCCACGCGTCGAGCAGACACTCAGCAAACTCGCGAACTCACTCGATCACTCATTCACTAACGCGCTCACTCATTCACTAACGCATTCACTCACTCACTAGCTCACTCGCTCATTCACTAACGCATTCACTCATTCACTAACGCGCTCACTCACTCGCTCACTAGCTCACTCACTCATTCACTAACGCACTCGCTAACTCACTCGCTCACTCATTCACTAACGCATTCACTCATTCACTCGCGCATTCACTCATTCACTCACGCATTCACTCATTCACTAACGCGCTGACTCACTCGCTCGCTAGCTCACTCGCTCATTCACTCACGCATTCACTCATTCACTAACGCGCTCAGTCACTCGCTCACTAGCTCACTCGCTCATTCACTAACGCATTCACTCATTCACTAACGCGCTCACTCACTCATTCACTAACGCGCTCACTCACTCATTCACTAACGCGCTCACTCATTCACTAACGCGCTCACTCATTCACTAACGCGCTCACTCACTCGCTCACTCGCTCACTCGCTCATTCACTCACGCATTCACTCATTCACTAACGCACTCACTCACTCGCTCACTAGCTCACTCACTCATTCACTAACGCACTCGCTAACTCACTCGCTCACTCATTCACTAACGCATTCACTCATTCACTCGCGCATTCACTCATTCACTCACGCATTCACTCATTCACTAACGCGCTCACTCACTCGCTCACTAGCTCACTCACTCATTCACTCACGCATTCACTCATTCACTAACGCGCTCAGTCACTCGCTCACTAGCTCACTCACTCATTCACTAACGCGCTCACTCATTCACTAACGCGCTCACTCATTCACTAACGCGCTCACTCACTCGCTCACTCGCTCACTCGCTCATTCACTCACGCATTCACTCATTCACTAACGCACTCACTCACTCGCTCACTAGCTCACTCGCTCATTCACTCACGCATTCACTCATTCACTAACACGCTCACTCACTCGCTCACTAGCTCACTCACTCATTCACTCACGCATTCACTCATTCACTAACACGCTCACTCACTCGCTCACTAGCTCCCTCGCTCATTCACTCACGCATTCACTCATTCACTAACGCGCTCATTCACTCGCTCACTAGCTCCCTCGCTCATTCACTCACGCATTCACTCATTCACTAACGCGCTCATTCACTCACTCACTAGCTCACTCACTCATTCACTCACGCATTCACTCATTCACTAACGCGCTCATTCACTCGCTCACTAGCTCCCTCGCTCATTCACTCACGCATTCACTCATTCACTAACGCGCTCATTCACTCGCTCACTAGCTCACTCACTCATTCACTCACGCATTCACTCATTCACTAACGCGCTCACTCACTCGCTCACTAGCTCACTCGCTCATTCACTCACGCATTCACTCATTCACTAACGCGCTCAGTCACTCGCTCACTAGCTGACTCACTCATTCATTAACGCATTCACTCATTCACTAACGCGCTCAGTCACTCGCTCACTAGCTGACTCACTCATTCACTCACGCATTCACTCATTCACTAACGCGCTCAGTCACTCGCTCACTAGCTGACTCACTCATTCATTAACGCATTCACTCATTCACTAACGCGCTCAGTCACTCGCTCACTAGCTGACTCACTCATTCACTCACGCATTCACTCATTCACTAATGCGCTCACTCACTCGCTCACTAGCTCACTCACTCATTCACTCACGCATTCACTCATTCACTAACGCGCTCAGTCACTCGCTCACTAGCTCACTCGCTCATTCACTCACGCATTCACTCATTCACTAACGCGCTCAGTCACTCGCTCACTAGCTCACTCACTCATTCATTAACGCGCTCAGTCACTCGCTCACTAGCTCACTCACTCATTCATTAACGCGCTCACTCATTCACTAACGCGCTCACTCACTCGCTCACTAGCTCACTCGCTCATTCACTCACGCATTCACTCATTCACTAACGCGCTCACTCACTCACTCACTAGCTCACTCACTCATTCACTAACGCACTCGCTAACTCACTCGCTCACTCATTCACTAAAGCATTCACTCATTCACTAACGCGCTCACTCACTTGCTCACTAGCTCACTCGCTCATTCACTCACGCGCTCACTCATTCACTCACGTGCCCACTCACTGGCTCATTCACTAAAGCATTCACTCATTCACTAACGCGCTCACTCACTCGCTCACTAGCTCACTCGCTCATTCACTCACGCGCTCACTCATTCACTAAGGCGCCCACTCACTCACTCGCTCACTAGCTCACTCGCTCATTCACTCACGCGCTCACTCATTCACTAATGCGCTCACTCACTCGCTCACTCACCTACTCACTCACTAACGCACTCACTAACTCATTCATTACGAAGGCGCTCTCACTCACTCGCTCACAAATTCACAAAGACACAGACTCACCACACAGAGACCCATAGACTCACCACACAGAGACCCATAGACTCACCACACAGAGATCCATAGACTCATCACACAGAGACCCACAGACTCACCACACAGAGACCCACAGTCTCACCACACAGAGACCCATAGACTCACCACACAGAGATCCATAGACTCATCACACAGAGACCCACAGACTCACCACACAGAGACCCACAGTCTCACCACACAGAGACCCATAGACTCATCACACAGAGACCCATAGACTCACCACATAGAGACCCACAGACTCACAACACAGAGACCCACAGTCTCACCACACAGAGACCCACAGACTCACCACATAGAGACCCATAGACTCATCACACAGAGAACCACAGACTCATCACACAGAGAACCACAGACTCATCACACAGAGACCCATAGACTCATCACACAGAGACCATAGACTCACCACACAGAGACCCATAGACTCATCACACAGAGAACCACAGACTCATCACACAGAGAACCACAGACTCATCACACAGAGACCCATAGACTCATCACACAGAGACCATAGACTCACCACACAGAGACCCATAGACTCATCACACAGAGACCCATAGACTCATCACACAGAGACCCATAGACTCATCACACAGAGACCCATAGACTCATCACACAGAGACCCATAGACTCACCACACAGAGACCCATAGACTCATCACACAGAGACCCATAGACTCATCACACAGAGACCCATAGACTCATCACACAGAGACCCATAGACTCATCACACAGAGACCCATAGACTCATCACACAGAGACCCATAGACTCATCACACAGAGACTCACAGACTCATCACACAGAGACCCACAGACTCACCACACAGAGACTCACAGACTCATCACACAGAGACCCACAGACTCATCACACAGAGACCCATAGACTCATCACACAGAGACCCACAGACTCATCACACAGAGACCCATAGACTCATCACACAGAGACTCACAGACTCATCACACAGAGACCCACAGACTCATCACACAGAGACCCATAGACTCATCACACAGAGACTCACAGACTCATCACACAGAGACCCATAGACTCATCACACAGAGACTCACAGACTCACCACACAGAGACTCACAGACTCACCACACAGAGACCCATAGACTCATCACACAGAGACTCACAGACTCATCACACAGAGACCCATAGACTCATCACACAGAGACTCACAGACTCATCACACAGAGACCCACAGACTCACCACACAGAGACTCACAGACTCATCACACAGAGACCCACAGACTCATCACACAGAGACCCATAGACTCATCACACAGAGACCCACAGACTCATCACACAGAGACCCATAGACTCATCACACAGAGACTCACAGACTCACCACACAGAGACCCACAGACTCATCACACAGAGACCCATAGACTCATCACACAGAGACCCATAGACTCATCACACAGAGACCCACAGACTCATCACACAGAGACCCATAGACTCATCACACAGAGACTCACAGACTCATCACACAGAGACCCACAGACTCATCACACAGAGACCCATAAACTCATCACACAGAGACCCATAGACTCATCACACAGAGACCCATAGACTCATCACACAGAGACCCACAGACTCATCACACAGAGACCCATAGACTCATCACACAGAGACCCATAGACTCATCACACAGAGACCCATAGACTCATCACACAGAGACCCATAGACTCATCACACAGAGACCCATAGACTCATCACACAGAGACCCATAGACTCATCACACAGAGACCCACAGACTCATCACACAGAGACCCATAGACTCATCACACAGAGACCCATAGACTCATCACACAGAGACCCATAGACTCATCACACAGAGACTCACAGACTCATCACACAGAGACCCATAGACTCATCACACAGAGACCCATAGACTCATCACACAGAGACCCATAGACTCATCACACAGAGACCCATAGACTCATCACACAGAGACCCACAGACTCATCACACAGAGACCCATAGACTCATCACACAGAGACGCATAGACTCATCACACAGAGACCCACAGACTCATCACACAGAGACCCATAGACTCATCACACAGAGACCCATAGACTCATCACACAGAGACCCACAGACTCATCACACAGAGACTCACAGACTCATCACACAGAGACCCATAGACTCATCACACAGAGACGCATAGACTCATCACACAGAGACTCACAGACTCACCACACAGAGACCCATAGACTCATCACACAGAGACCCATAGACTCACCACACAGAGACCCATAGACTCATCACACAGAGACCCATAGACTCATCACACAGAGACCCATAGACTCATCACACAGAGACCCATAGACTCACCACACAGAGACCCATAGACTCATCACACAGAGACCCATAGACTCATCACACAGAGACCCATAGACTCACCACACAGAGACCCATAGACTCATCACACAGAGACCCATAGACTCACCACACAGAGACCCATAGACTCATCACACAGAGACCCATAGACTCACCACACAGAGACCCATAGACTCATCACACAGAGACCCATAGACTCATCACACAGAGAACCATAGACTCATCACACAGAGACTCACAGACTTATCACACAGAGACGCATAGACTCACCACACAGAGACCCATAGACTCATCACACAGAGACCCATAGACTCATCACACAGAGACTCACAGACTTATCACACAGAGACGCATAGACTCACCACACAGAGACCCATAGACTCATCACACAGAGACCCATAGACTCATCACACAGAGACCCATAGACTCATCACACAGAGACCATAGACTCATCACACAGAGACCCATAGACTCATCACACAGAGACCCATAGACTCATCACACAGAGACCCATAGACTCACCACACAGAGACCCATAGACTCATCACACAGAGACCCATAGACTCATCACACAGAGACCCATAGACTCATCACACAGAGACCCATAGACTCATCACACAGAGACCCATAGACTCATCACACAGAGACCCATAGACTCATCACACAGAGACTCACAGACTCATCACACAGAGACCCACAGACTCACCACACAGAGACTCACAGACTCATCACACAGAGACCCACAGACTCATCACACAGAGACCCATAGACTCATCACACAGAGACCCACAGACTCATCACACAGAGACCCATAGACTCATCACACAGAGACTCACAGACTCATCACACAGAGACCCACAGACTCATCACACAGAGACCCATAGACTCATCACACAGAGACTCACAGACTCATCACACAGAGACCCATAGACTCATCACACAGAGACTCACAGACTCACCACACAGAGACTCACAGACTCACCACACAGAGACCCATAGACTCATCACACAGAGACTCACAGACTCATCACACAGAGACCCATAGACTCATCACACAGAGACTCACAGACTCATCACACAGAGACCCACAGACTCACCACACAGAGACTCACAGACTCATCACACAGAGACCCACAGACTAATCACACAGAGACCCATAGACTCATCACACAGAGACTCACAGACTCATCACACAGAGACCCACAGACTCATCACACAGAGACCCATAGACTCATCACACAGAGACCCATAGACTCATCACACAGAGAACCATAGACTCATCACACAGAGACTCACAGACTTATCACACAGAGACGCATAGACTCACCACACAGAGATCCATAGACTCATCACACAGAGACCCATAGACTCATCACACAGAGACCCATAGACTCATCACACAGAGACCCATAGACTCATCACACAGAGAACCATAGACTCATCACACAGAGACTCACAGACTTATCACACAGAGACGCATAGACTCACCACACAGAGACCCATAGACTCATCACACAGAGACCCATAGACTCATCACACAGAGAACCATAGACTCATCACACAGAGACTCACAGACTTATCACACAGAGACGCATAGACTCATCACACAGAGACCCACAGACTCATCACACAGAGACCCATAGACTCATCACACAGAGACCCATAGACTCACCACACAGAGATCCATAGACTCATCACACAGAGACCCATAGACTCATCACAAAGAGACCCATAGACTCATCACACAGAGACCCATAGACTCATCACACAGAGAACCATAGACTCATCACACAGAGACTCACAGACTTATCACACAGAGACGCATAGACTCATCACACAGAGACCCACAGACTCATCACACAGAGACCCATAGACTCATCACACAGAGAACCATAGACTCATCACACAGAGACCCATAGACTCATCACACAGAGACCCATAGACTCATCACACAGAGAACCATAGACTCATCACACAGAGACCCATAGACTCATCACACAGAGACCCATAGACTCATCACACAGAGACCCATAGACTCATCACACAGAGACCCATAGACTCATCACACAGAGACCCACAGACTCATCACACAGAGACCCATAGACTCATCACACAGAGAACCATAGACTCATCACACAGAGACCCATAGACTCATCACACAGAGAACCATAGACTCATCACACAGAGACCCATAGACTCACAACACAGAGACCCATAGACTCACCACACAGAGACCCATAGACTCATCACACAGAGACCCATAGACTCATCACACAGAGACCCATAGACTCATCACACAGAGAACCATAGACTCATCACACAGAGACTCACAGACTTATCACACATAGACCCATAGACTCACCACACAGAGATCCATAGACTCATCACACAGAGACCCATAGACTCATCACACAGAGACCCATAGACTCATCACACAGAAACCCATAGACTCATCACACAGAGACCCATAGACTCACCACACAGAGACCCATAGACTCACCACACAGAGACCCATAGACTCATCACACAGAGACCCATAGACTCATCACACAGAGACCCATAGACTCATCACACAGAGACTCACAGACTTATCACACAGAGACGCATAGACTCATCACACAGAGACCCATAGACTCATCACACAGAGACCCATAGACTCACCACACAGAGATCCATAGACTCATCACACAGAGACCCATAGACTCATCACACAGAGACCCATAGACTCATCACACAGAGACGCATAGACTCATCACACAGACACCCATAGACTCATCACACAGAGACCCATAGACTCATCACACAAAGACTCATAGACTCACCACACAGAGACCCATAGACTCATCACACAGAGACCCATAGACTCATCACACAGAGACCCATAGACTCATCACACAGAGACCCATAGACTCATCACACAGAGACCCATAGACTCATCACACAGAGACTCACAGACTCATCACACAGAGACCCATAGACTCATCACACAAAGACTCATAGACTCACCACACAGAGACCCATAGACTCATCACACAGAGACCCATAGACTCATCACACAGAGACCCATAGACTCATCACACAGAGACCCATAGACTCATCACACAGAGACTCATAGACTCACCACACAGAGACCCACAGACTCATCACACAGAGACCCACAGACTCGTCACACAGAGACCAATAGACTCATCACACAGAGACCCATAGACTCACCACACAGAGACCCACAGACTCACCACACAGAGACCCACAGACTCATCGCACAGAGACCCATAAACTCATCACAGATACCCACAGACTCACCACACAGAGACCCATAGACTCATCACACAGAGAGCCATAGACTCACCACACAGAGACCCACAGACTCACCACACAGAGACTCATAGACTCACCACACAGAGACTCATAGACTCATCACAAAGAGACCCATAGACTCATCACACAGATACCCATAGACTCACCACATAGAGACTCATAGACTCATCACAAAGAGACCCGTAGACTCATCACACAGAGGCCCGTAGACTCATCACATAGATTTGTTGATTGAAAACTCGTTTCTTTGCAACAGCTTTTGATTAACACGGTTGGATAAGTACGGTGCGAAAGAAGTTCAACATACATTACAGACATACAAAGAAAAAGGTAAATATCCCCCTTATAGCCTCCACAGAGTGTTGGGGAAAGTGCCGTTAGCGAGCACCTATTAAGGCTGGAATGGTACACGAGGGAGTGGGTGGCCAGCACCACGTCCGACCGCCTTTGTCTCCCCAGTACTCATTTGAGTCTGAGTCGACCTAGGGGAGGCCCAGGACCGGTTCAGATAATCGTCACCGGTGTTGGCCGTGAGCGGGAATCGAACTCAGGCCGCCTTGTTCGTCGTGCAGTGTGCTAACCGCTGCACCTCCACTCCACACGCTACTAGACCATACACTACACACTACACCACACACTACACTACTACACTACACACTACACTACTACACTACACACTACACCACACACTACACTACTACACTATAAACTACACAACACACTACACTACTACACTATACACTACACCACACACTACACTACACACTACTCTACACTATACACTACACACTACACTATACACTACACCACACACTACACCACACACTATACACTACACCACACACTACACTACTACACTATACACTACACCACACACTACACTACACACTACTCTACTCTATACACTACACACTACACTATACACTACACCACACACTACACCACACACTATACACTACACCACACACTACACTACTACACTATACACTACACCACACACTACACACTACACTACACACTACACTACACACTACACCACACACTACACCACACACTACATTAATACACTATACGCTACACCACACACTACACTACTACACCACACACTACACTACTACACTACATTCTATACAACACACTACACTACTACACTATACACTACACCACACACTACACTACTACACTACATTCTATACAACACACTACACTACTACACTATACACTACACCACACACTACACTACAACACTATACACTACACCACACACTACACTACTACACTATACACTACACCACACACTACTACACTACATTCTATACAACACACTACACTATACACTACACTATACACTACACTACTACACCACACACTACACTACTACACCACACACTACACCACTCACTCATCACTCACTTACCAATCACTCACTCACTCACTTACCACTCACTCACCACTCACTCATTCACCACTCACTCACTCACTTACTCACCACTCACTCATCACTCACTTACCACTCACTCACCACTCACTCACTCACCACTCACTCACTCACTTTCCACTCACTCACCTCTCACTCACCTCTCACTCACTCACCACTCACTCACTCAACACTCACCAATACCCAAGTCTCCCCCGTAGCCAAACGCTGCGGTGACCTCCAGTTGCCATCGGCCGTGTGGCTCAGCCGAATCTCGCCAGGGGTAACAGACTTGTGCATTTCCTGCGGTGACAGGGAGGATCTGCCCCACCAGAACTTACGCTGCCAGCGGCTCAAACCAATGTTCCGCCTTTTGGGGGACATCTTCATGAAACTGGGGGTGCCCTTCTACAACAGCAGTAGCTTCGTGTATGGGGTGGTGCCTTACCTGGCTAACAAGCGCCATGACCTCGCCAACTTCGCCTGTGCTCAGGCGAAGATGGCGGTGTACAGAACGAGGAAGAAGATGCTGCAAGGCGACACTGACGGCTGCTCTGTGCTGCTTCCAGTGTTCAGGGGCCTGCTCAAGACGCGGCTCCGGCTGGAACACGCCATGTACCACACACGTGGCGGTGATGTGCAGAGCGTCTTCTTCGAACGCTGGGGAGCCGGACAAGCCCCTCTCTGCAGCAGCGTGGACGGCACCCTCCTCGTGGTGTTCACCTTCTGAAGCGCTCGCTCGTCACCGTGGCGTGCACGATGACCACCACCACCACAACCACCATCACCACCACCACCACCACAACCACCATCACCACCACCACCACCACAACAACCATCACCACCACCACGTGGCTTTCATTGCGTGTTGTGCGTGGCGCATTTATCGCCACAGCGCGTGGATTTGTAGCGTTTATTAATTTGATTTCTAGTGACTTTGTGTATTTCGTATCGGGGTCAATAAAAGTTGGTTAAAAGTCAAAAGCCTGTCTCTCAATCTCTCTCGGTCTATCTCTTGACCCCTCTCTGTCTATCTCTCAATCTCTCTCGGTCTATCTCTTGACCCCTCTCTGTCTATCTCTCAATCTCTCTCGGTCTATCTCTTGACCCCTCTCGGTCTCTCTCTCAATCCCTCTCTGTCTATCTCTCAATCTCTCTCGGTCTATCTCTTGACCCCTCTCAGTCTCTCTCTCAATCCCTCTCTGTCTATCTCTCAATCTCTCTTGGTCTATCTCTTGACCCCTCTCTGTCTATCTCTCAATCTCTCTCGGTCTATCTCTCAATCTCTCTCCGTCTATCTCTCGATCTCCCTCCGTCTATCTCTTGACCCCTCTCTGTCTATCTTCTATCCGTCCATCTCTCGGTCCATCTCTCTCTGTCTCTCTAGCCAGTGGAGTTCCGCTCCAGCGAGGAGCTGCGTGCCTCCATCTCCGCCACGTTGGTGGTGGTGAATCGTCACGGAGCGAGCCGGGTTCAACCGCGTTCAACCCTCGCACCTCGCGAGCATCCGGTCTTGATTGGGGAAACAACAACAACAACAACAACACCCCCCTCCCCCCCACACACACACGCCGCTGTGGAAAGGCTTTTAATGAAAATAGTTCCCTGGGCCATCCACAGAATTTGCCCTAATGCGGGCCCCCTTTCGACGTAATTTTCTGCTCGCAACAAACAAACAAACGGACACGCACAGAGACGCGCGCGCTCTCATCAGAACACCGATAAGTGGTGGTGACATGTGCATGTGTCTGTGTGCGTGCGTGTGTCTGTGTGTGTGCGTGCGTATGTCTGTGTGTGTGTCTGTGTGTGTGCGTGTGTCTGTGTGTGTGCGTGTGTCTGTGTGTGTGCGTGCGTATGTCTGTGTGTGTGCGTGTGTCTGTGTGTGTCTGTGTGTGTGCGTGTGTCTGTGTGTGTGCGTGTGTGCTTGTGTGTGGTGTGCTGTGTGTGTGCGTGTGTGATTGTGTGTGGTGTGCTGTGTGTGTGCGTGTGTGCTTGTGTGGTGTGCTGTGTGTGTGCGTGTGTGCTTGTGTGTGGTGTGGTGTGTGTGTGCGTGTGTGATTGTGTGTGGTGTGCTGTGTGTGTGCGTGTGTGCTTGTGTGTGGTGTGGTGTGTGTGTGTGAGCGGTGGTGCAGCGGTTAGCGCTACGCTGCGCTACGAACCTGGCGACCCGGGTTCGATTCCCGCTCGCGGCAAACACCAGTGACGCTTATTTGAACCGGTCCTGGGCCTCCCCTAGGTCGATTCAGCCTCAAATGAGTACCTGGTGCGGTGTGTAAACATCGCCACTGGAGGAGACAAAGGCGGTCGGGCGTGGTGCTGACAACCCACCCCCTCGTGTACCGTGCCGGCCTTCATAGGTGCTCGCTAACAGCACTTGCCCCAACAGTCTGTCAAGGCTACACGGGGGATATTTGTCTTTGTGTGTGAGGGGGGGAGTGGTGGTGCGGCGGTTAGCGCTATGCTGCGCTACGAACCCGCCGACCCGAGTTCGATTCCCGCTCACGCCACCAACACCATCAGTGAGGATTATCTGAACCGGTCCTGGGCCTCCCCCTAGGTCGACTCAGCCTCAAATCAGTGCCTGGTGCGGTGTGTGGTAAACATCGCCACTGGGGAGACAAAGGCGGCCGGGCGTGGTGCTGTCAACCCACCCCCTCGTGTGCTGTGCCGGCCTTCATAGAACCATGGATAATACACTGAGACTCATACTTACTTAGAGGTTATTAAACTTACATAGAGACCCACAGACTTACATAGAGACCCACAGACTTACACAGAGACCCACAGACTCACATAGAGACCCACATACTTACATAGAGACCCATAGACTTGCATAGAGACCCACAGACTCACACAGAGACCCACAGACTTGCATAGAGACCCACAGACTTACATAGAGACCCACAGATTTACACATAGACCCACAGACTCACATAGAGACCCACAGACTTACATAGAGACCCATAGACTTGCATACAGACCCATAGACTTACATAGAGACCACCGACTTACATAGAGACCCACACACTTGCATAGAGACCCACAGACTTACATAGAGACCCACAGACTTACACAGAGACCCACAGACTCACATAGAGACCCACAGACTTACATAGAGACCCACAGACTCACATAGAGACCCACAGACTTACACAGAGACCCACAGACTCACATAGAGACCCACATACTTACATAGAGACCCACAGACTTACATAGAGACCCACAGACTTACATAGAGACCCACAGACTTACACAGAGACCCACAGACTCACATAGAGACCCACATACCTACATAGAGACCCATAGACTTGCATAGAGACCCACAGACTCACACAGAGACCCACAGACTTGCATAGAGACCCACAGACTTACATAGAGACCCACAGATTTACACATAGACCCACATACTTACATAGAGACCCACAGACTTACATAGAGACCCACAGACTTACATAGAGACCCACAGACTTACACAGAGACCCATAGACTTACATAGAGACCCACAGACTTACATAGAGACCCATAGACTTGCATAGAGACCCACAGACTTACATAGAGACCCACAGACTTACATAGAGACCCACAGACTTACATAGAGACCCACACACTTACATAGAGACCCATAGACTTACATAGAGACCCACAGACTTACATAGAGACCCACAGACTCACATAGAGACCCACAGACTTACATAGAGACCCACAGACTCACATAGAGACCCACCGACTTACATAGAGACCCACAGACTTACACAGAGACCCACAGACTTACATAGAGACCCACACACTTACATAGAGACCCACAGACTTACATAGAGACCCACAGACTCACATAGAGACCCATAGACTTACATAGAGACCCACATACTTACATAGAGACCCACAGACTTACACAGAGATCCACAGACTCACATAGAGACCCACAGACTTACATAGAGACCCACAGACTTACATAGAGACCCACAGACTCACATAGAGACCCACAGATTTACATAGAGACCCACAGACTTACATAGAGACCCATAGACTTACATAGAGACCCACAGACTTACATAGAGACCCACAGACTTACATAGAGACCCACAGACTTACATAGAGACCCACAGACTTACACAGAGATCCACAGACTCACATAGAGACCCACAGACTTACATAGAGACCCACAGACTTACATAGAGACCCACAGACTTACATAGAGACCCACAGACTCACATAGAGACCCACAGATTTACATAGAGACCCACATACTTACATAGAGACCCATAGACTTACATAGAGACCCACAGACTTACATAGAGACTCACAGACTCACATAGAGACCCACAGACTTACATAGAGACCCACAGACTTACATAGGAACCCACAGACTTACATAGAGACCCACAGACTCACATAGAGACCCACAGACTTACATAGAGACCCACAGACTCACATAGAGACCCACAGACTTACATAGAGACCCACATATTTACATAGAGACCCACAGACTTACATAGAGACCCACAGACTTACACAGAGATCCACAGACTCACATAGAGACCCACAGACTTACATAGAGACCCACAGACTTTCATAGAGACCCACAGACTCACATAGAGACCCACAGATTTACATAGAGACCCACAAACTTACATAGAGACCCACAGACTTACACAGAGATCCACAGACTCACATAGAGACCCACAGACTTACATAGAGACCCACAGACTTACATAGAGACCCACAGACTCACATAGATATTAACAGACTCACATAGAGACCCACAGACTCACATAGAGACCCACAGACTCACATAGAGACCCACAGACTTACATAGAGACCTACAGACTCACATAGAGACCCACTGACTCACATAGAGACCCACAGACTCACATAGAGACCCACAGACTCACATAGAGACCCACAGACTTACATAGAGACCCACAGACTCACACAGAGACCCACAGACTTACATAGAGACCCACAGACTTACATAGAGACCCACAGACTCACACAGAGACCCACAGACTTACATAGAGACCCACACACTTACATAGAGACCCATAGACTTACATAGAGACCCACAGACTCACATAGAGACCCACAGACTTGCATAGAGACCCACAGACTTACATAGAGACCCACAGACTTACATAGAGACCCACAGACTCACATAGAGACCCACAGATTTACATAGAGACCCACATACTTACATAGAGACCCATAGACTTACATAGAGACCCACAGACTTACATAGAGACTCACAGACTCACATAGAGACCCACAGACTTACATAGAGACCCACAGACTTACATAGAAACCCACAGACTTACATAGAGACCCACAGACTCACATAGAGACCCACAGACTTACATAGAGACCCACAGACTCACATAGAGACCCACAGACTTACATAGAGACCCACAGATTTACATAGAGACCCACAGACTTACATAGAGACCCACAGACTTACACAGAGATCCACAGACTCACATAGAGACCCACAGACTTACATAGAGACCCACAGACTTTCATAGAGACCCACAGACTCACATAGAGACCCACAGATTTACATAAAGACCCACAAACTTACATAGAGACCCACAGACTTACACAGAGATCCACAGACTCACATAGAGACCCACAGACTTACATAGAGACCCACAGACTTACATAGAGACCCACAGACTCACATAGATATTAACAGACTCACATAGAGACCCACAGACTCACATAGAGACCCACAGACTCACATAGAGACCCACAGACTTACATAGAGACCTACAGACTCACATAGAGACCCACAGACTCACATAGAGACCCACAGACTCACATAGAGACCCACAGACTCACATAGAGACCCACAGACTTACATAGCGACCCACAGACTCACACAGAGACCCACAGACTTACATAGAGACCCACAGACTTACATAGAGACCCACAGACTCACACAGAGACCCACAGACTTACATAGAGACCCACACACTTACATAGAGACCCATAGACTTACATAGAGACCCACAGACTCACATAGAGACCCACAGACTTGCATAGAGACCCACAGACTTACATAGAGACCCACAGACTCACATAGATATTAACAGACTCACATAGAGACCCACAGACTCACATAGAGACCCACAGACTCACATAGAGACCCACAGACTCACATAGAGACCCACAGACTTACATAGAGACCCACAGACTCACATAGAGACCCACAGACTCACATAGAGACCCACAGACTCACATAGAGAC
Source organism: Lampetra fluviatilis (assembly GCF_964198595.1). Lineage (NCBI taxonomy): Eukaryota > Metazoa > Chordata > Hyperoartia > Petromyzontiformes > Petromyzontidae > Lampetra > Lampetra fluviatilis. The sequence goes on from NC_136338.1 coordinate 5,106,184, forward strand.
CCACAGACTCACATAGAGACCCACAGACTCACATAGAGACCCACAGACTCACATAGAGACCCACAGACTTACATAGAGACCCACAGACTTACACAGAGACCCATAGACTTACACAGAGACCCACACACTTACATAGAGACCCACAGACTTACACAGAGACCCACAGACTTACATTTTTTTTTTACATAAACTCAACACGTTCGACGTTTCGGGCCACAGCCCTTCTTGATGTGCGAGTGAAGATCACGTTGCGCGTACTTAATCCGCATCTGGAGTTTATTCTTCCGCATATTTAAGTTGTGCAATTTCCAAAAGGGGGATAATTGCGCCGTCGAAAAAACAATGAAATTTAGATTTTAAATCTGCAATCAGCTCCACGCATTATTGCGTTCATTAAAGTTACCCATTAATGCTAAATTGGTACATCTTGGGATAATTGCGCAATGTATATTTCAGTGTGATCATGATTAATATCATAATAATTAGTATTTTTTTCGGCACGTGGTTATACATATTTTAAGTTTTACTACATAGCTCCACTGAGCTGTGTCGATATTCTAGAAATGAAGCTTTTGTGACTGCAAGGATTCATGTTCTTAGGTTTTTTCGGTAAAGTCACGTAAGGTAAAAAATTAAAATTAATAAAAGTAAAATAAAAATTAAATAAAAATCACGACGTTTCGGAGGCAACACAAGCTTCCGTCTTCAGGTGGAACCGTCACAGCACGATCGCTGTATCGAGTGAGAGAAATATCCAATAAAACAGTCCTTGTATATTCTTAGAATTTCTCTCACTTGATACAGCAGTCGTGCTGTGACGGTTCCACCTGAAGACGGAAGCTTGTGTTGCCTCCGAAACGTCGTGATTTTTATTTTATTTTCATTTTACTTTTATTAATTAAAATTTTTTACCTACGCGACTTTACAGAAAAAACCTACGAATATCTGTGCCGATTTCTTTCAGAAGCTGGCCTGGCTATCACAAACGATAGCAAACTCAACAAAAGTGGCTAATATCATCACCATCATCATCATCATCGTCGTAGTGCGGAATTTCATAGTAGCAGCTAAATGCTCCGAGAAACGCTTCGTGTTTCTTATTGTGGAGGGAATAAGCGAAGGACCCGGAGAAATAATTCACGCGACCACGGGGAGAGAGACAGAGAGAGACGCAGACTCCAAATATACAGCATCAGGCATCGTCAGGGTCGTGATCGAACCCACGACCTCCTGCACACCAGGCGAGGTAGTGAACATCTCATAACCACCGTGATGATGATGAGAGAGAGAGACGCAGACTCCAAATATACAGCAGCAGACATCGTCAGGGTCGTGATTGCACCCACGACCTCCTGTACACCAGGCGAGGTAGTCAACATCTCATAACCACCGTGATGATGATGGTGAGAGACAGACACAGCAAAAGCCAAATGTACAGCAGCAGCAGGCGTCAGGGTCGGGATCGAAGCCACGACCTCCTGCACACCAGGCGAGGTAGTCAACATCTCATAACCACCGTGATGATGATGATGAGAGAGAGAGACGCTGACTCTAAATATACAGCAGCAGGCATCGTCAGGGTCGGGATGGCACCCACGACCTCCTGCACACCAGGCGAGGTAGTCAACATCTCCTAGCCACCGTGATGATGATGGTGAGAGACAGACACAGCATAATCCAAATATACAGCAGGCGTCAGGGTCGGGTTCGAACCCACGACCTCCTGTACACCAGGCGAGGTAGTTAACATCTCACGACCGTGACATTTTTCGATTTAAAGCTTTCGTGACTGCAGGGATTCATCTTCTTGGTTCTTTCGGTAAAGTCACGTAGAATGGAAATAATAAAATAATAAAAATAAAAACATAATAAAATCATTCTCATTCAGACGCTGTCTTCTCGACAGACCTGTTCTCCACCTGAGGACGGCTGCTTGCGTTGTGACCGAAACGTCGTGAGAATTATTTTATTATGTTATATTTTTATTATTTTATTATTTCCACCGTGACATTCCTGTATATATGTATGTGCTAAAACTATTATATATATCTGCAGGGCGAGTGATTGGCTGTCAGAAACGTGGATGTATTCGTCAATAGATCTCATCATTCTCTCGTTCGTCACACGCATTTTTTTTTATGTATTGAGCATTTTAGCCGGGACAGAAAACGCTGATGGTGGTGGTGAGTGGTGGTTGGTGGCGTTACTCATCAGCGGTGATGGTGGTCTTACTCATCAGTACTGAATAGGAAACTCACGTCTTGAGAATTGCTCGTTGTTGTTGTTGTTGTTGTGTGTTAGTTTGTTGTCCTTCCCCCGCTCCTCCGATGAGCACGTAGGGTGCGAAAGAAGTTCAACACACGCACGTGCGCTGTTCAATGTTAGTGTGCCATCGAAAAATGTGCGACATCATGACAGGCAGACACGTGCAGCAGCGTGTTCATCATCACCAACATCACCACCGCCATCATCATCATCACCACCATCACCACCGCCAGCACCATCATCATCATCACAGCCATCACTACCATCACTACCATCACCATCATCATCACCACCGCCATCATCATCACCACCATCACCACCGCCAGCACCATCATCATCATCACAGCCATCACTACCTTCACCATCATCATCATCACCGCCATCACCACCATCACCATCATCACCACCGCCAGCACCATCATCATCACAGCCATCACCGCCACCATCATCATCATCACCACCACCACCACCATCATCATCACCACCGTCACCACCGCCAGCACCGCCACCGTCATCATCACAGCCATCACTACCATCACTGCCAACATCATCGCCACCATCACCACCAGCATCACCATCACCACCACTATCATCACCACCACTATCACCACCATCACCACCACCACCACCGCCACCATCATCATCATCACCGCCATCACCATCACCATGATCACCATCGATAACGCCACCAGCACCGCCACCATCATCATCATCATCACAGCCATCACTACAATCACCGCCACCATCACCATCACCACGATCACCACCACCACCGCCACCATGTACGTTGAACTTCTTTCGCACCGTACGTAGCCGACCGTGCTACATCGGAGGTGCAACAACTAACACGCAACAACCACAACAACAACAGCAAGAAGCAGTTCTAAAGTAATGAGCTTTCAACCTTTGCTGGAGAGGTATTAACATCCATACGGGTGAGGACTCAGTTACCGGTGTTACTTTGCACGGTTACCGGAACAGCCGAGGATGAGCTTCATAGCTCATCGGATTCCTCCGGTTATGAGTGAACACTCCGATTGTGATGCTGCTGTGAAGCATTCACGAAGTCACGGATCGTAACGACAACATGCGAGCTGAAAGTGAACGAATCTCATGATCATATTTTCGGTTCTTTCGGTGAAGTCACGTAGAAGGGAAACAATAAAATAATAAAAATATTAAACAATAAAATAATCAAAATATGAAACAATAAAATAACAAAAATAATAAACAATAAAATAATAAAAATGTTAAACAATAAAATAATAAAAATATTAAAAATAAAATATTAAACAATAAAATAACAAAAATAATAAACAATAAAATAATAAAAATATAAAACAATAAAATAAAAAAAATAATAAACAATAAAATAAAAAAAAATAATAAACAATAAATAAAAAAAATATTAAACAATAAAATAATAAAAATATTAAACAATAAAATAATAAAAATATTAAACAATAAAATTATCACGACGTTTCGATTGCAACACAAGCAATCATCATCAGGTGTGAAAAACACATCAAGAAAATTGCTGAAAGAACCAAGAATATGAATCCCCGCAGTCACGAAAGCTTCAAATCTAGAATTATCTCATTTAACCTTAATTATTAATTGTTTGTGGAAAGGGGCGGAGCATATTCGTCCTCATGAATATTCATGAGCGCGGTGGGCGGAGTCGACCCCCCCCCCCATGCCCCCCCCCCCATAGCCCCTTCATTGACCTCGCCCGCTAGAGGTGCGACGGCAAGCTCATGAATATTCATGAGCGCGGTGGGCGGAGTCGACCCCCCCCCCCATGCCCCCCCCCTCATAGCCCCTTCATTGACCTCGCCCGCTAGAGGTGCGACGGCAAGCTCATGAATATTCATGAGCGCGGTGGGCGGAGTCGACCCCCCCCCCCATGCCCCCCCCCCTCATGGCCCCTTCATTGACCTCGCCCACTAGAGGTGCGACGGCAAGCTCATGAATATTCATGAGCGCGGTGGGCGGAGTCGACCCCCCCCCCCATGCCCCCCCCCCTCATAGCCCCTTCATTGACCTCGCCCGCTAGAGGTGCGACGGCAAGCTCATGAATATTCATGAGCGCTGTGGGCGGAGTCGACCCCCCCCATGCCCCCCCCATGGCCCCTTCGTGACCTCGCCCACTAGAGGTGCGACGTCAGGCTCATGAATATTCATGAGCGCGGTGGGCGGAGTCGACCCCCCCCCCATGCCCCCCCCCATGGCCCCTTCCTGACCTCGCCCACTAGAGGTGCGACGTCAGGCTCATGAATATTCATGAACGCACGAGGCGGAGCCTCATGAATATTCATGAGCGCGCGAGGCGGACCCTCATGAATATTCATGAGCGCGCGAGGCGGGTCTTCACCTGAGGGCGGGGGGGGGGGGCGGAGTCAGGAGGCGAACTGAATATTCATGAGGTGCGTGGGCGGCAACGTCACCCCCCCCCCACGCCCATTGTGAATATCATTAGTCCCTCATGAATATTCATGAGCTCATTGGCAGAGCCTCATGAATATTCATGACGCCGGGGGGCGGAGTCTGTGTCCTTAGAGGTCGAACAACGTCTCCGCCCACAACTTTGTTCGCTCGTGAAGTCACGCAGATAATGTCACATTAACATCATCTGACCCGCCCATGCTGCTGACACAATTGGGCTACGCCCATTTTAAACCCTTATGAACATCTTGTTGGTTCTTTGGGTAAAGTCAATGTAGAATGGAAATAATAAAATAATAAAAATAAAACATAACAAAATAATTCTCACGACGTTTCGGCCACAACGCAAGCAGCCGTCCTCAGGTGGAGAACAGGTCTGTCGAGGAGTCTGAATGACACACCCCATGCTTGGAGCGACTATTTAAGCTGGGTTAGAGGGGGGAAGGACGCCTTGACAAAAGAATTTGCATATCAAGAGGAATTTAGCATATTTATGGGAAATGCAGATATGCGATTAGTACTACTTGTGAAATGCGTAGGAGGTGGGCGGGGGGTTTAAAGTCATTATGCAGGATTAGCAGCATCAAAGGGAGGGGATAGGGGTTACATTAATAAAGGGAAGGAATGTTAATAGTATGTAGCTGCAGTAACTAGACCACCACGTAAACAACTAAAGTATAAACTACATAGTATCATCAGTATACTAAATATACTATCCAATAAGCTGAGCTACTAACAGTAAGTAATACATTACAATTCTACGTCGCAGAAAATATAAATTTCTTCCAGCTAAACTTTATTCTCTTACATCACACGAGTCTACACCGTACTATATACTGCACAGTTTGCCTTTAGAGGGTGACCCCCTTTTCCTGACGACGATGGCTTGTGTTGCGATCGAAACGTCGTGGTTTTTGTTTTTATTTCATTTTCATTATTTTCATTCACTTTATTATTATATATTTTTTCTATCCACGCGACTTTACCGAGAGAACCAAAGAATACGAATTCCTGCAGTCACGAAAGTTTTCGTCGAAATATTAACGAGGCGGCGCTCATGAATATTCATGAGCCGCTGGGCAGGTGGACATCTGGCGAACCTACCACCAAAGAGCTTCTTAGATCATCGGATTCCTGTAGCCTGAATTAAAGTTTCGATTTAAAGCTTTCGTGACCGCAGGGATTCATCTTCTTGGTTCTTTCGGTAAAGTCACGTAGAAGGGAAGTAATAAAATAATAAAAACAAATTATTTTGTAATGTTTAATTTTTTTTTATTATAATAATATTTTATTATGTTTAATTTGTATTATTTTATTATAATAATATTTTATTGTTTTATTTTTATTCTTTTATTATAATAATATTTATAATGTTTTATTTTTATAATTTTATTATAATATTTTATGTTTTATTTTTATTCTTTTATTATATTAATATTTTACTATGTTTTATTTTTTATTATTTTATTATAATAATATTTTACTATGTTTTATTTTTTATTATTTTATTATAATAATATTTTTTTATGTTTTATTTTTATTAATTTATTACTTCCCTTCTACGTGACTTTACCGAAAGAACCAAGAAGACAAATTAAAGTTTCTGGTTCCGGGTGCCTGTGGTTGTTCGTTTCATTGGGGCCCTGCTACGAATGTGCCGTTAACCTTTGCTATAGTCTCAGATTGGACTTATCAAAACGTATTCAATGATTTATATTTAGGGACTTGCTTACCCGTGTTGTTTTCTATGATTTGCACTCCTACCGTAATTGTTTTGTGTCGTTTGTTGTTATAAAAAAAAGAAAAAACGCACATAAACTACGTTGATTTTTACCCTGCTAAGGCTACACCCAGCTAAGCAGCTCTTAGATGTGAAGTGTTCGTGACTGCAAGGATCCATACTCTTTGTTTTTATCGGTAAAGTGACGTAGGTGAAAAATAAAATAAATTAAAGCCACAACGTGATTTAATTTAGTTGTTTTCATTTTTTTATGTATTTTATTTTTTACCTACGTAACTTTACCGAAAAAAAAACTAAAAGTAAGTAGCTCTTGATAATAGTATTTTTACCCTTCTATCTGGCAACAAAACTGACACCTTTTTTTACAAGGAGTCATATTTGCATAGACCACCATACCTGCGATCATAATGCAAGGACAGTGCGTACATTATCAGAGTTGTGTTTTTTGTTTGCATTATGACTGCAGGTATTGTGGTCTATGCAAACATGACTCCTTGTAAAAAATGTGTCAGTTTTGTTGCCAGATAGAAGGGTAAAAATACAATTATCATATTTTTTACTGGCAAATGAGGTTCCACTGGTGTAAGTAGCTATTGTTTCAAATGCGAACCTGGCCATCAACAAATGATATCTGCTCAGCGAAGTTTGTGGCTTCATCATCGTCGCATGGAAATGTATCGTGGCTACCAAATAGTCTAACAACTTAAATATTCATTTTTATTTTACCAGGTAAGACCCCACTTAGAGAAGCAACTCCCGTTTCAGAAGCGACCTTTGCTATCAACAAATGAAAGCTGAATTTCGATTTAAAGCTTTCGTGACTGCAGGGATTCATCTTCTTGGTTCTTTCGGTAAAGTCATCACGTAGAAGGGAAATAATAAAATAATAAAAATAAAGTCACGTAGGTCTTTCCGACAGCCCTGTTCTTCACCTGAGGACGGCTGCTTGCGTTGTGGCCGAAACGTCGTGAGAATTGCATATTATTATGTTTTATTTTATTATTTTATTATTTCCCTTCTACGTGACTTTACTGAAAGAACCAAGGAAATGATAGCTGCTCTACGAAGTTTGTAACTACATCATCATCTCGATTTAAACATTTCGGTAAAGTCACCACGTAGAAGGGAAATAATAAAATAATAAAGATAAAACATAACAAAATTAAAATAAGAGATACAATTTTTAATAAAACATTGTATTTTACTATGTTTTATTTTTATTATTTTATTATGTCCCTTCTACGTGACTTTACCGAAAGAACCAAGCAGATTCATCATCATCATCCAGCGGATATTTTACGGTGGCCAATTACTCTAAAAACACGTTGGCAACCAGCACCACACACGGACGCCTTTGTCTCTCCCAGTGGCGATCCTCAACGACACAGCCCGTGACCAGGTTGTTCGGGTTAGCGTCTTGCTTACTGCTACTCTATCCACACACAAAACAAAGTGATGCTGCAGGCTACACACGGCGGGAGGGATAGTTGTCTTTGTGTGGATGTACGTGGGAAGAACAGCAATCTAAACACAGCAAGCAGTTCATCTTCTTGGTTCTTTCGGTAAAGTCACGTAGAATGGAAATAATAAAATAATAAAAATAAAACATAATAAAATAATTTTCTTAGTTTTTTTCGGTAAAGTCACGTAGGTAAAGCATCAAAATTAATAAAAATAAAATAAAATAAAAAATCACGACGTGACTTTACCGAAACAACCTAAGAATATGAATCCTTGCAGTCACGAAAGCTTCAAATCTAGAAATAATAAAATAATTCTCACGACGTTTCGGCCACAACGCAAGCAGCCGTCCTCAGGTGGAGAACAGGTCTGTCGAGAAGACAGCGTCTGAAATCTGTCTTCTCGACAGACCTGTTCTCCGCCTGAGGACGGCTGCTTGTGTTGTGGCCGAAACGTCGTGAGAATTATTTTATTATGTTTTATTTTTATTATTTTATTATTTCCATTCTACGTGACTTTACCGAAAGAACCAAGAAGATGAATCCCTGCAGTCACGAAAGCTTTAAATCGAAATTTAGTTCTAAAGAAATTCGTTTCTAATCTCGCATCGTGGTGTCGTCGATTGTAGTGTATAGGGGCCGTCCATCGTCCATAAATGACGTCACGCGATTTTGGGCGATTTTTGACCCCCCCCCCCTTCGTCACACGACGTCACAAAAAGTCAGACCCCCCCCCTCAAATATGACGTCACAAAGCTCTCCCAATATATAAAACATGCTTCAAATCGCTTTAAACTATTGTCATTGTAGTGCGTATTTAATGTGGCGCTGCACTCTGATGTAGGAGAAAACATTTATTAAAAAGTCCATTTAATTCAGTAGAACGTGTTGTCTATATTAATTTAAAGTTGCGCATTTTGATGTGACGTCACATTTCTCAAACCCCCCCCCCTCGTCACACATCATCACAAATGTCTGACCCCTCCCCCCTCTAGGTGCGTGACGTCATTTATGGACGGCCCCATAGTGTAGTAGCGTAGTGTGCTATGTAGTGTATAGTAGCAATGCATAGTGGTGGTGTCGGTTGCGGTGTGTGTGTAGTTTGCAGTGAGCGGTGGTGCAGCGGTTAGCGCTACGCTGCGCTACGAACCCGGCGACCCGGGTTCGATTCCCTCTCACGGCCAACACAATTACCTGAACCGGTCCTGGGCCTCCCCTAGGTCGACTCAGCCTCAAGTGAGTACCTGGTGTGGTGTGTAGTAAACATCCGGGCGTGGTGCTGGCCACCCACCCCGTCGTTTGCCGTTCCGGCCTTCATAGGTGCTACTCTCTAACAGCACTTGGCCCGACAGTCTGCGGAGGCTATACGGGGGATCTTTGTCTTTGTCTCTGCATCTCAGGCGTGAATGGCAAAAAAGGGCGCATTGCACGAATAATTCATGCGCCTGTCAAAGTCTTACTCTCGTTTGACACCCCGCAGGACAAGAAAGAGATCACTAAGAATAAAAGTTAAAGAATGACAAAAACACGTATTAATTATACATCTTGACGGCATACGCAGGCAGGCAGAGAACGGCCTCACCACGCGAATCTCAACGTTGAGTTCACCTTGATAGAGAGAAGGTTTCCTATCCGGTGATCGCAATGCCAAAAGGCGCCGATTCTGCAATTGCTTCATCTCGACATCTGCTGGTGAGTAGCGGGTTTCTCACACTCGAGCTGTGATGTTGGTGGTGGTGATGGTGTTAGTGGTAATGGTGGTGGTGTTGGTTCTGGTAACGGTGGTGGTGATGGTGGTGGTGATGGTGAGGGTGTTAGTGGTAATGGTGGTGGTGTTGGTGATAGTGATGGTTTGTGGTGATGGTGGTGGTGTTGGTGGCGGTGATGGTGTTAGTGGTAATGGGGGTGGTGTTGGTTCTGGTAACGGTGGTGGTGATGGTGGTGGTGATAGTGATGGTTTGTGGTGAAGGTGGTGGTGTTAGTGGTAATGGTGGTGATGGTGGTGGTGTTGGTGATGTTGGTGTTGGTGATGGTGTTGGTGGTGTTGGTGGTGTTGGTGATGGTGGTGGTGATGGTGATGGTTTGTGGTGAAGGTGGTGGTGTTAGTGTTAATGGTGGTGATGGTGGTGGTGTTGGTGATGTTGGTGTTGGTGATGGTGTTGGTGGTGTTGGTGGTGTTGGTGATGGTGTTGGTGTTAGTGTTAATGGTGGTGATGATGTTGGTGATGGTGTTGGTGTTAGTGGTAATGGTGGTGGTGATGGTGTTGGTGGTGTTGGTGATGGTGTTAGTGATGGTGTTGGTGATGATGTTGGTGATGGTGTTGGTGATGGTGTTGGTGATGGTGGTGGTGTTGGTGATGATGTTGGTGATGGTGTTGGTGATGGTGGTGGTGTTGGTGGTGTTGGTGGTGGTGATGATGTTGGTGATGATGTTGGTGTTGGTGTTAGTGGTAATGGTGGTGGTGTTGGTGGTGTTGGTGATGGTGTTGGTGATAGTGATGGTGGTGATGTTTGTGTTGGTGATGGTGGTGTTAATGGTGGTGATGATGTTGGTGATGGTGTTGGTGTTAGTGGTAATGGTGGTAGTGATGGTGTTGGTGGTGTTGGTGATGATGTTGGTGATGGTGTTGGTGGTGTTGGTGGTGGTGATGATGTTGGTGATGATGTTGGTGTTGGTGTTAGTGGTAATGGTGGTGGTGTTGGTGGTGTTGGTGATGGTGTTGGTGATAGTGATGGTGGTGATGTTTGTGTTGGTGATGGTGGTGATGTTTGTGTTGGTGATGGTGGTGATGTTTGTGTTGGTGATGGTGGTGTTAATGGTGGTGATGATGTTGGCTATGCCGCTGCACGTATCTTGCCTGTACTAACCCAGAGCTGTGGAGGCAGCATCAGCGAGGGTTGGTGGATCACTCACAGATGGGATGTGGAACTCTCTCCCTGACACGTGGGTGGGTGTCCAGGTGGAGCATTACCCATTCCCTCTGCCAGGATAAGGCGGCGGTGGTACATCTGTGTAATAAAAGACTCGGACGCTTCTCTCTGTCCTGTGTCCTGTATTTGGGTTCGATCTCTTTTCCCTCACGGCACTCCCCTATCTACTCTCTGCTCTGCAGCCCCAGGCTGCTGTCGCTCACGTAGCCCAACTCCCTCCTAGCAGACCCGCTGCTGTCTCGTCGCGCAGACCCCTGCTGCCCAACTCCTCCCTTGCAGACCCGCTGCTCTCTGCAGCCTCCTCGCTGCTCCTGCTGCCCGGGGGTCGGTCACCGTTGGCCGACGGTGCCGATCCTCGTGGCCCGGGTGTGTGGCGATCTCGCCACTCTCTCTCGCTCTCCTGTCGCCCTGCGTGGCCTCACACTTTCCCAGTCTCCGATCACTACCCCTACTGCTTCCGGTTTCCCCCCTTATAGACCTGAAACCTCTCCCCACACGTGACGTAACTCCTCCCCCCATGACGTCACTTCCGGGAGGTCGTTTACGCCCGCATTACACCTGTAATAACACGCTAGAGACGGCTTGTGGAATCGGTCCTTTCATTTCAATTTTATTGCATGGGTCACGTGGTACACTCCAGCCAATCCTCAACAGCCTGCGTCGAATGTTCCAGATTCCCCCATCAACTCCCGGGACCACGCCCCTGACTTGTCTTCCCATTGGCTGAGGCCAAGACCAGCTGAACCAATCACCGAGCTGACATCCCGTGATCACGCCGAGGCCATGCTCCCAGGCTCTCCCCCCATTGGCTGTGAAGCGGGACCGGCAAAGCCAATCACCACGTGAGCCGGACGTAGGCTCTTGTTACGCATCGAAGTGTGTGGGCTTCCATATGGGATTCCTGCACGTGCCATTGGGTGTTCTACTATCGATCATCTCTGGTGTTCTACTACCGATCATCTCTGGTGTTCTACTACCGATCATCTCTGGTGTTCTACTATCGATCAACTCTGGTGTTCTACTATCGATCAACTCTGGTGTTCTATTATCGATCATCTCTGGTGTTCTACTACCGAGGCAACTCTGGTATTCTACTACCGATCATCTCTGGTGTTCTACTACCGATCATCTCTGGTGTTCTACTATCGATCATCTCTGGTGTTCTACTACCGATCATCTCTGGTGTTCTACTATCGATCATCTCTGGTGTTCTACTATCGATCATCGCTGGTGTTCTACTATCGATCATCTCTGGTGTTCTACTATCGATCAACTCTGGTGTTCTACTTCCGATCATCTCTGGTGTTCTACTACCGATCATCTCTGGTGTTCTACTACCAATCATCTCTGGTGTTCTACTACCGATCATCTCTGGTGTTCTACTATCGATCATCTCTGGTGTTCTACTTCCGATCATCTCTGGTGTTCTACTACCGATCATCTCTGGTGTTCTACTTCCGATCATCTCTGGTGTTCTACTTTCGATCATCTCTGGTGTTCTACTATCAATCATCTCTGGTGTTCTACTTCCGATCATCTCTGGTGTTCTACTTTCGATCATCTCTGGTGTTCTACTACCGATCATCTCTGGTGTTCTACTATCGATCATCTCTGGTGTTCTACTTCCGATCATCTCTGGTGTTCTACTACCGATCATCTCTGGTGTTCTACTTCCGATCATCTCTGGTGTTCTACTTCCGATCATCTCTGGTGTTCTACTATCGATCATCTCTGGCGTTCTACTTTCGATCATCTCTGGTGTTCTACTACCGATCATCTCTGGTGTTCTACTATCGATCATCTCTGGTGTTCTACTACCAATCATCTCTGGTGTTCTACTATCGATCATCTCTGGCGTTCTACTTTCGATCATCTCTGGTGTTCTACTTTCGATCATCTCTGATGTTCTACTACCGATCATCTCTGGTGTTCTACTACCGACCATCTCTGGTGTTCTACTACCGATCATCTCTGGTGTTCTACTACCGATCATCTCTGGTGTTCTACTACCGATCATCTCTGGTGTTCTACTACCGATCATCTCTGGTGTTCTACTATCGATCATCTCTGGTGTTCTACTATCGATCATCTCTGGTGTTCTACTATCGATCATCTCTGGTGTTCTACTATCGATCATCTTTGGTGTTCTACTACCGACCATCTCTGGTGTTCTACTATCGATCATCTCTGGTGTTCTACTACCGATCATCTCTGGTGTTCTACTATCAATCATCTCTGGTGTTCTACTACCGATCATCTCTGGTGTTCTACTACCGACCATCTCTGGTGTTCTACTTCCGATCATCTCTGGTGTTCTACTACCGATCATCTCTGGTGTTCTACTATCGATCATCGCTGGTGTTCTACTTCCGACCATCTCTGGTGTTCTACTTCCGATCATCTCTGGTGTTCTACTACCGATCATCTCTGGTGTTCTACTATCGATCATCTCTGGTGTTCTACTACCGATCATCTCTGGTGTTCTACTTCCGATCATCTCTGGTGTTCTACTACCGATCATCTCTGGTGTTCTACTATCGATCATCTCTGGTGTTCTACTACCGACCATCTCTGGTGTTCTACTACCGATCATCTCTGGTGTTCTACTACCGATCATCTCTGGTGTTCTACTACCGATCATCTCTGGTGTTCTACTATCGATCATCTCTGGTGTTCTACTACCGATCAACTCTGGTGTTTTACTTTCGATCATCTCTGGTGTTCTACTACCGATCATCTCTGGTGTTCTACTATCGATCATCTCTGGTGTTCTACTACCGATCATCTCTGGTGTTCTACTACCGATCATCTCTGGTGTTCTACTTTCGATCATCTCTGGAGTTCTACTACCGATCATCTCTGGTGTTCTACTACCGATCATCTCTGGTGTTCTACTATCGATCATCTCTGGTGTTCTACTACCGATCATCTCTGGTGTTCTACTATCGATCATCTTTGGTGTTCTATTACCGATCATCTCTGGCGTTCTATTACCGATCATCTCTGGTGTTCTACTATCGATCATCTCTGGTGTTCTACTACCGATCATCTCTGGTGTTCTACTTCCGATCATCTCTGGTGTTCTATTACCGATCATCTCTGGTGTTCTACTATCGATCATCTCTGGTGTTCTACTATCGATCATCTCTGGTGTTCTACTTCCGATCATCGCTGGTGTTCTACTACCGATCATCTCTGGTGTTCTACTTCCGACCATCTCTGGTGTTCTACTATCGATCATCTCTGGTGTTCTACTACCGATCATCTCTGGTGTTCTACTACCGATCATCTCTGGTGTTCTACTTCCGATCATCTCTGGTGTTCTACTACCGATCATCTCTGGTGTTCTACTACCGATCATCTCTGGTGTTCTACTATCGATCATCTCTGGTGTTCTACTACCGATCATCTCTGGTGTTCTACTACCGATCATCTCTGGTGTTCTACTTCCGATCATCTCTGGTGTTCTACTACCGATCATCTCTGGTGTTCTACTACCGATCATCTCTGGTGTTCTACTACCGATCATCTCCGGTGTTCTACTATCGACCATCTCTGGTGTTCTACTTTCGATCATCTCTGGTGTTCTACTATCGATCATCTCTGGTGTTCTACTATCGACCATCTCTGGTGTTCTACTATCGATCATCTCCGGTGTTCTACTTTCGATCATCTCTGGTGTTCTACTATCGATCATCTCTGGTGTTCTACTATCGATCATCTCTGGTGTTCTACTATCGATCATCTCTGGTGTTCTACTTCCGATCATCTCTGGTGTTCTACTACCGATCATCTCTGGTGTTCTACTATCGATCATCTCTGGTGTTCTACTATCGACCATCTCTGGTGTTCTACTTTCGATCATCTCTGGTGTTCTACTATCGATCATCTCTGGTGTTCTACTATCGACCATCTCTGGTGTTCTACTATCGATCATCTCCGGTGTTCTACTTTCGATCATCTCTGGTGTTCTACTATCGATCATCTCTGGTGTTCTACTATCGATCATCTCTGGTGTTCTACTATCGATCCTCGCTGGTGTTCTACTATCAGGCGACGTTCGGATGCGATTCAATCGCGTCTCGAATGGCCACTTCGAGTTTATTTAAGAGCGCTTTAACGTTGGCACGCAGGTGGGCTGGTGATGTCCGGGTGGTGTATAACCCCGTGTCACAAACACTCATCAACATCGGGGAGATGCGGTGGGGGGACTGGGGGAGACTGTGGGGTGGGGGTTGAGTGGGGGGGCTGGGGTTGAGTGGGGGGGGGGTTGAGTGGGGGGGGGGGGTTGAGTGGAGGGGGTTGAGTGGGGGGGGGTTGAGTGGGGGGGGTTGAGTGGGGGGGGGGTTGAGTGGGGGGGGTTGAGTGGGGGGGGGGTTGAGTGGGGGGGGGGTTGAGTGAGGGGTGAGTGGGGGGGGGTTGAGTGGGAGGGGTGGTTGAGTGGGGGGGGGTTGAGTGAGGGGTGAGTGGGGGGGGGGTTGAGTGGGAGGGGTGGTTGAGTGGGGGGGGGTTGAGTGAGGGGTGAGTGGGGGGGGTTGAGTGGGGGGGGGTTGAGTGGGGGGGGGGTTGAGTGGGGGGGGGTTGAGTGGGAGGGGTGAGTGGGGGGGGGGGGTTGAGTGGGGGGGGAGGGGTTGAGTGGGGGGGGGGGTTGAGTGGAGGGGGTTGAGTGGGGGGGGGTTGAGTGAGGGGTGAGTGGGGGGGGGTTGAGTGGAGGGGGTTGAGTGGGAGAGGTGAGTGTGGGGGGGTTGAGTGGTGGGGGGGTGGTTGAGTTGGGGGGGGGTTGAGTGAGGGGTGGAGGTTGATCTCCGCTCATGACTGACTGACTGTGCCGGGATCTCTGAACACTCTCCCCGGGGTGCTCTCTCCAAGGTCGATTCAGCCTTAAGCGACCTGCCGCACCCTCCAATCGGCACAGTTGGCTGCGGTAGGGTGCGAAAGAAGTTCAATTTTTCCCCCTCTCTCGTTTCCTCTGCCCAATTCCGTACACCCCCTCTCTCCTCCATAACACTGGTCAACCAAAAAAAATGTTTTTTTCTGGCCTGGACTTTTGCAGCTGTTCTAGACTAATTTCAGGGTGCCGATTCCAAATGTGATCTCAGATTTGCGCTATGACATCTAATTTTTATGCTATCGGCATACCCCGTTTTCATTGATTTTACCCGAAATTAACTCTGTCACTTATGATTGCAAGTTGTTGCGAGTCAGTGACTGCTTTAGTGTTAAAATATGGTGCTGTATTTTTAGGATAGTGTGTTTATAATATAATTTTATGTAGATATCCACATTTATTTAATATTTTTCTTCTGCAGTTTTTACTGAAAATGCAATATTTGATATCTCAAAAACCTGATGGGATAGACAAAAACTGATGCCAGATTTGGAATCAGCACCCCCCAAAATTACCTTAAAACAGTTGGAACACCTTATGCCAGAAAAAGTGTGTTGACCAGTGTTATCTCTCCCTCCACCTCTCTCTCTGCGTCTTACCTGGCTAACAAGCGCCATGACCTCGCCAACTTCGCCTGTGCTCAGGCGAAGATGGCGGTGTACAGAACGAGGAAGAAGATGCTGCAAGGTGACACTGACGGCTGCTCTGTGCTGCTTCCAGTGTTCAGGGGCCTGCTCAAGGCGCGGCTCCGGCTGGAGCACGCCATGTACCACACACATGGCGGTGATGTGCGTGTCTTCTACTGTGTGTCTCTGTCTCTCTGTCTCTGTCTCTGTCTCTCTCTGTGTCTCTGTCTCTCTCTGCTCAAGGCGCGGCTCCGGCTGGAGCACGCCATGTACCACACACGTGGCGGTGATGTGCATCGCGTCTTCTTCGAACGCTGGGGAGCCGGACAAGCCCCTCTCTGCAGCAGCGTGCACGGCACCCTCGTGGTGTTCACCTTCTGAAGCGCTCGCTCGTCACCGTGGCGTGCGCGATGACCACCACCACCACAACCACCACAACCACCACCACCACAACCACCACCACCACAACCACCACCACAACCACCACCACCACAACCACAGCCACGTGACTTTTCTATCGTGTTGTGCGCGGTGCATTTTGCGCCACAGCGCGTGGATTTACAGCGTTTGTTTATTTGTGTTGCTGGTGACTGTGTATTTCATATCGGAATCGCCTCCAGTGCTGTTGCTGCTGGCGGCAATAAAAGTTGTTTAAAAGTCATAAGTCTCCATCAGTACATCTCTCTCTCTCTCTCCATCATTTCATCTTTATCGCTCTTCGAGGTGAGCATCACGCAAATGAACCGCTCCCCTGCAGCGCCAATTAATCTGGCTGCCGCCGTTACCAATTCCGTGATGATTTGTGCCTGGATAGCATCCAGACAAAGGGCTGAGAAGCGAGTGAGAGAGGGGGAGAGAGAGAGAGAGAGACAGAGAGAGACAGAGCTTGGGGGAGAGAGAGATGGTGAGAGAGGGAGATGGAATACGATGGATAGGGAGGGGGGTGAGTGAGAGATGTAGATTAAGGGATAGGGATGGAGAGAGGCGAGCTTGATGTTTTTAATGAGAACGCGCAAATTGAACACCTCCAATAGTTACGACACTTATAAAATCTGGAAGAAAAAAAATATTTAGTACTTATAATACACATTCCAACATTGTTGTCAAGAACGTTGTGGGCGTGAGGATGGGTGGCGCAGCGGTTAGCGCGCTGCGCTACGAACCGAGGCTCAAAACAGAGTTCGATTCCCGCTCACGGCCAACACCACCAGTAACGATGATCTAAACCGGTCCTGGGCCTCCACTAGGTCGACTCAGCCTCAAATGAGTTACCTGGTGCGGTGTGTAGTAAACATCGCTACTGGGGGTGACAAAGGCGGTCGGGCGTGGTGCTGGCCACCCACCCCCTCGTGTGCCGGGCCCGGCCCCAACAGTGTACAAAGGCTACACGGGGGATCTTTGTCTCTGTGTGTGTAGTGTGTGTCAACGCGTGCGTGTGTGACGGTGTCTGTGTCATCTCGGTCATCTCGGTCAGTCGACCCGTGGCACCTGCTGGGTCTGCCCCGTGACCGCCTGCCAGCGGGCGTTCGACACTTCACGTGGTAGCCTCAAGGTGCACTTGGCCTGGCACA
>NC_136338.1:5129110-5184110 GCF_964198595.1 Lampetra fluviatilis
TCGTCCTGTGAGTTCACGACACTTTGTGGATCTGCGTGTCATGTTGCCTCGTGATGACGTCTTAGATGTGTGTGTACGTGCGGTATTTATAGAGCAGCACCGCAATGCAAGTCGCTTTACAGCAATCACGAAAGGTGATTGCGGTCGAGATAATAGAGGGGTAGTGAGGTTTTTTGTTAAAAGTGGTGGTGGTTTTGTGGTGGCAGGAGGACACGCAGGAGTGGTTAAGGAAGGGTAGTGGTAGGGGTCGTGATATGGGTAGTGATAGGGGTAATGATAGGGGTAATGATAGGGGTAGTGGTAGGGGTAGTGATAGGGGTAGTGGTAGGGGTAGTGGTAGGGGTAGTGATAGGGGTAATGATAGGGGTAGTGATAGAGGTAGTGGTAGGGGTAGTGGTAGGGGTAGTGATAGGGGCAGTGATAGGGGTAGTGATAGGGGTAGTGATAGGGGTAGTGATAGGGGTAGTGATAGGGGTAGTGGTAGGGGTAGTGATAGGGGTAGTGGTAGGGGTAGTGATAGGGGTAGTGGTAGGGGTAGTGATAGGGGTAGTGATAGGGGTAGTGATAGGGGTAGTGATAGGGGTAGTGATAGGGGTAGTGATAGGGGTAGTGATAGGGGTAGTGGTAGGGGTAGTGATAGGGGTAGTGATAGGGGTAGTGATAGGGGTAGTGATAGGGGTGGTGATAGGGGTGGTGATAGGGGTAGTGATAGGGGTAGTGGTAGGGGTAATGATAGGGGTAATGATAGGGGTAGTGGTAGGGGTAGTGATAGGGGTAGTGGTAGGGGTAGTGATAGGGGTAGTGGTAGGGGTAGTGATAGGGGTAGTGATAGGGGTAGTGGTAGGGGTAGTGATAGGGGTAGTGATAGGGGTAGTGGTAGGGGTAGTGATAGGGGTAGTGGTAGGGGTAGTGATAGGGGTAGTGGTAGGGGTAGTGATAGGGGTAGTGGTAGGGGTAGTGATAGGGGTAGTGGTAGGGGTAGTGATAGGGGTAGTGATAGGGGTAGTGATAGGGGTAGTGATAGGGTAGTGGTAGGGGTAGTGATAGGGGTAGTGATAGGGGTGGTGATAGGGGTAGTGATAGGGGTGGTGATAGGGGTAGTGGTAGGGGTAGTGATAGGGGTAGTGATAGGGGTAGTGATAGGGGTAGTGATAGGGGTAGTGATAGGGGCAGTGATAGGGGCAGTGATAGGGGTAGTGATAGGGGTAGTGGTAGGGGTAGTGATAGGGGTAGTGATAGGGGCAGTGATAGGGGTAGTGATAGGGGTAGTGGTAGGGGTAGTGATAGGGGTAGTGGTAGGGGTAGTGATAGGGGTAGTGATAGGGGTAGTGATAGGGGTAGTGATAGGGGTAGTGATAGGGGTAGTGGTAGGGGTAGTGATAGGGGTAGTGGTAGGGGTAGTGATAGGGGTAGTGATAGGGGTAGTGATAGGGGTAGTGGTAGGGGTAGTGATAGGGGCAGTGATAGGGGTAGTGGTAGGGGTAGTGGTAGGGGTGGTGATAGGGGTAGTGATAGGGGTAGTGATAGGGGTAGTGATAGGGGCAGTGATAGGGGTAGTGGTAGGGGTAGTGATAGGGGTAGTGATAGGGGTAGTGATAGGGGTAGTGATAGGGGTAGTGATAGGGGTAGTGGTAGGGGTAGCGATAGGGGTAGCGATAGGGGTAGCGATAGGGGTAGCGATAGGGGTAGTGGTAGGGGTAGTGATAGGGGTAGTGGTAGGGGTAGTGATAGGGGTAGTGATAGGGGCAGTGATAGGGGCAGTGATAGGGGTAGTGGTAGGGGTAGCGATAGGGGTAGTGGTAGGGGTAGTGATAGGGGTAGTGGTAGGGGTAGTGATAGGGGTAGTGATAGGGGCAGTGATAGGGGTAGTGATAGGGGTAGTGGTAGGGGTAGCGATAGGGGTAGTGATAGGGGTAGTGATAGGGGTAGTGGTAGGGGTAGTGATAGGGGTAGTGGTAGGGGTAGTGATAGGGGTAGTGATAGGGGCAGTGATAGGGGTAGTGGTAGGGGTAGTGATAGGGGCAGTGGTAGGGGTAGTGATAGGGGTAGTGATAGGGGCAGTGATAGGGGCAGTGATAGGGGTAGTGATAGGGGTAGTGGTAGGGGTAGCAATAGGGGTAGTGGTAGGGGTAGTGATAGGGGTAGTGATAGGGGTAGTGATAGGGGTAGCTTTGGTCGTGGCTGCTACAGATGGGAGCAGTATGATGATGATGATGCTGTGATGGAGGAGGACACGAGGTGGGGTTGTGTTGCGTGCCCTACTCTCAGCTGTTCGCTTGCAAGGTCATCTCCGGCCATCACGGCAAGACACACACACAGACAAAGATCCCCCGTGTAGCCTGTACCAGACTGATGGGGCAAGTGCTGCTAGCGAGTAGCACCTATGAAGGCCGGCACGGCACACGAGGGGGTGGGTGGGCGGCACCACGCCCGGCCGCCTTTGTCTCCCCAGTGGCGATGTTTACTACACACCGCACCAGGTACTCATTTGAGGCGGCTGAGTCTACCTAGGGAGAGACCCAGGGACCGGTTCATAAAATCTTCACCGTGAGCGGGAACCGAACTCGGGTCGCTGGGTTCGTAGCGCTAACCACGACACCACCGCTCCCCACACACGTACACACACACACAGACACACGTACAGACACACACACGTACACACACGTACACACACCACAGACACACGTACAGACACACACACGTACACACACGTACACACACACACAGACACACGTACAGACACACACACGTACACACACGTACACACACACACAGACACACGTACAGACACACACACGTACACACACGTACACACACACACAGACACACGTACAGACACACACACGTACACACATACACAGGAACGTACAGAAACACGTTAGAGGACACACACACGTACACACTTACACACACGTACACGCACGTACACGCACGCACGCACACACACACGCACGCACGTACACACACACACACACGCACGAACGAACGCACACGTACACGTACACACACACGTACACACACGTACACACACGTACACACACACACACGTACCCACACGCACACACGCACGTACACACAAGCACGTACACACACGCACACGTACACACACGCACACGTACACGTACACACACACGCATGTACGCACACACGTACGTACACACACGCACGCACGCACGAATACACACGCACGTACACACACGTACACACACGTCCACGTGCACACACACGCATGTACGCACACACGTACGTACACGTACACACACACACACGTACACGCACACACACACACACGCACCACGACACACACACGCACACACACACACGCACACACACGCACACACACGCACGCACACACGCGCACACGCACACACACACACGTACACACACACACGCACACACGCACACACACACACACACGCACGTACGCACACACACGTACACACACACGCACGCACACACACGCACGTACACACACACGCACGCACAGCACACACACGCACGTACACACACGCACGCACACGCAACGCACGCACACACACGCACGTACACACACACGCACGCACACACACGCACGTACACACACACGCACGCACACACACGCACGTACACACACACGCACGCACACACACACACACACACACACACACGCACACACACACACGTACACGCACACACACATGCACACACACACACACGTACACACACGCGCACGCTCAGGCAATCGTCATACGCTGACACATGCACTCCCACTCACTCACTCACTCCCCTCTCTCTCTCTCACAAACTCACAGGCGTTCCTCCAATCGCTCACACATTATATCTCTCGCTCTCTGTGGCTCACAGTCGCGTTATTGCTCACGAAGATAAAGGTCCCCCTCCCCCGTACAGCCTCTAAAGGCTGTCGGGGCAAGTGCCGCTCGCTCACGCCGTACGACGAGCGCGCTGTTGGCTACGTACGGCGCGAAAGAAATTCAAGGCACGCGCATACACACGAAGACAGGCCACACACACACACAGCAAAGGACAACCGCCATTCGACAATAAGTTGCGGTGACGTCACCTCGGCGGCTGTGCCAGGCTAGGTGCACTCAGAGGCCACGTGGAGTTTCACGGGGCAGACCCAGCAGGCGCAGCGGTGTTGACCGACTGAGATGATTGGCCGATACACCATCACCTGTGCCCCCCCCCCTACTGTGCCGATTTTGCTGCGTTTTAACCGCCCGGCGGTCCGCTCGTTGTTGTGAGCGTTGCTCTCCGTTGTTGCTGCAGGGACGGCTGCCGCCAACTGGCCAGTAGCCTCACAGTGCACCTAGCCTGGCACTGCCGAGTAGCGTCCTTCACGAGCCTCCTCCTCCACCCTCCTTCCTCCCCCCCCTCCTCTCCCCCCTCCTGCCCTCCCCTCATCCCCTCCCCCCCTCCCCCCTCCTCCTCCTCCCTCCTCCTCCCCCTCCTCCTCCAACCTCCCCCCCCCCCTTCTCCCCCCTCCTTCCCCCTCCTCCCCCCTCCTTCCTCCTCCCCTCCTCCCCCCCCCTCCTGCCCTCCTCCCTCCTCCTCCCCCCCCTCTCCTCCCTCCTCCTCCCCCCTCGTCCCTCCTCCTCCCCCCTCCTCCCTCCTCCTCCCCTCCTCCCTCCCTCCTCCTCCCCCCTCGTCCCTCCTCCTCCCCCCTCCTTCCTCCTCCTCTCTCCTCCCCTCCCCCCTCCCCTCCACCTCCTCCCCTCCTCCTCCCTCTCCTCCCCCCCCTCCCCCTCCCCACTCCTCCCCCCTCCTCCCTCCCCACTCCTCCCCCCTCCTCCCCCCTCCCCCCTCCTGCCCTCCCCCCTCCCCCCTCCTCCCCCCTCCTACCCCCTCCCTCTCCTCCCTCTCCTCCCTCCTCCTCGATTCCAGCTCACGTTCAACACCAGTGACGATTATTAACTGAACCGGTCCTGGGCATCCCCTAGGTCGACTCAGCCTCAAATGAGTACCTGGTGCGGTGTGTAAACATCGCCACTGGGGAGACAAAGGCGGCCGGGCGTGGTGTTGTGCCGTTCCGGCCTTCATAGGTGCTACTCGCTGACAGCACTTGCCCCAACAGTCTGCTAAGGCTACACGGGGGATCTTTGTCTTTTTTGCAAGCCTTCACCGGCGCTCGCTACTAACAGCACTTGCCCCAACAGCCTGCGAGAGCCTACATGGGGGGGGGGGGGGAACTTTTGTCTTTGTGGAGTTTTTAGTTATATTTTTTTAATCAAAAGTGTCGAAAGTTTGCAACAGCGGCTTGAAATATCTTCCAGGCGTCGTGTTTCGAAACGGAGTGGTGTGGTGGGCGTGAACACATTTACATTCATTTATTCTCTCTTATTTTTAGACATATTCATTATTTCTTGACTTAAAGCTTTCGTGACTGCAGGAATTCAAATTCTTTGGGTCTCTCGGTCAAAGTCACGTAGGTCGGTTCAAAGAAAATGATGGTGTTGACCGTGAACGGGAATCGAAAAGGGGTCGCCACTACACCACCGCTCCCCACAAAGACAAAGATCCCCCGTATAGCCTGGAACAGACTGTAGGGGCAAGTGCTGTTAGCGAGCACCTATGAAGGCCGGAACAGCACACGAGGGGGTGGGTGGCCAGCACCACGCCCGACCGCCTTTGTCTCCCTAGTGGCGATGTTTACACACCGCACCAGGTACTCATTTGAGGCTGAGTCGACCTAGGGGAGGCCCGGGACCGGTTCAGATAATCGTTACTGGTGTTGGCCGTGAGCGGGAATTGAACCCGGGTCGCCGGGTTCATAACGCAGCTTAGCGCTGAACGCTACACCACCGCTCCCCATACACACACAAAATGACAAAGATCCCCCGTGTAGCCTGTAACAGACTGTTGGGGCAAGTGCTGTTAGCGAGCACCTATGAAGGCACACACACACTGACACACACACACTGCCACACACACACTGACACACACTCTAACACACACACTGACACACACACACTGACACACACACACTGACACACACTCTAACACACACACTGACACACACACACTGACATACATACTGACACACACAAACACAATGACAACAACAAGCGCCATTCGCCACTAAGTGACGGTGACGTCATCACAACGCTTGTGCCAGGCCATGTGCACCTTGAGGCCACGTGAAGTGTCGAACGCCCGCTGGCAGGAGGTCACGGGCAGACCCAGCAGGTGCCACGGGTCGACTGACCGAGATGACCGAGACGACTGGCTGATGCACCACCTGTGCCCCCGACTGTGCCAACTTGCTGTGCTTTAGCCACATTGCCACTCACAGGGGGTGACTTTCTCCTCCAATATTTGAGGCACCGCAGCCTCAGCACGGTCATCCCCACATTGTGCCATGATGTTTTCCTGGCTGAGGGATTCCCCCTCCCCCAGGACCTCACAAAAATGCTCAGCAAATCTGCAAACCTGTTCCTGGGGGTCGGAGATTGGATCACCGTTTTTTCCTCTAATGATGGTAATAGGTGTGGCGCTGCAGGTTACTTTTTTGATGGAGTTAAATAGTGATTTGTGATCGCGGGCTACTGAGGCAGACTCTATCTCCTCAGCAACCCGCGACCACCACCCATCCTGGCAGCGCCTCACGGCTCTCCGAATCTCCGAACGAAGGCTGCGGTAAGCCTCCTCATTCTCTGAAGTGGGATGCTGTAGGTGGGCCTGTCGCTTTTTCTCAACCATCCTAAACACCTCTTCTGTCAGACAGGGTCTCTGGGGAGGTCTAGACCGAGTATCCTAAGCAGCCATTGCAGCTGTCTGAGTCACAGTCCTAAACCTCGCCCATTTACCCTCGAAATCAGGAGTGGGGGACGATGCCAACCCCAGCCGCAAGCGATGATGCAAATCTCGCTTGCAACTTCCATCAGCTAGCTGAGACCAGGCCACCTTAGGTTGGAATGGGGTCCTGGGTGTACACCCACCACCGGAGTGGAAGAAAGCAGAGGTGTGGACTCGAGTCATGTGACTTGGACTCGAGTCAGACTCGAGTCATGAATTTGATGACTTGCGACTCGACTTGGACTTGCATAACAATGACTTTGTCCCACCTCTGGAAGAATGGCAGGCGCATCTTACAGATGACTAGTCGATAGTCAGAGGGCAGATCAGCTCCACGGTAGGTCCTGGTGTCAAGGACATGGGCTCGCATCCGCTGGTCCCTCACTATGTAGTCCAGCAGATGTTCTTGCTTGGACCAGGCATGCATCCATGATGTTGTGTGGATGCGCCGATGCTGGAACAGCGTGTTGCTAATTACAAGCCCATGGGCTGCACAAAAATCTAGCAGCCTCCTACCGTTGTTATTGAGCTGATCTGGCCCATTCCTTCCAATCACTCCAGACCAGGTGCCAGCATCATGAACAACTCGGGCATTGAAATCACCCAACAAGATGACTCGATCACGAGGAGACACTTTTGCCAGCACCTGTGACAGGAGGTCATAGAAGGCATTTGACTCATCGGCCTTGCCTGCATCCCTCCACGGATGTTCGTCTTCGGTGGGCGCATAAGTAACCACGACCACCACTCCTCGCCTCCGGTTGATGGGAAGGCGAGCCCAAGTAGCATGGGGCTTACAGCTTCCCACACCTCACCGCCACGCTCCCACGCCCCCTTCATTATTTTGTTCAGAAGACGAGCCATGCTCGTGTTGTTTGGCAGTCTCCTGCCCCGAGTAGAGGACTGCCCACCCCTCATGGTGGCAGGAGCCAGAGCCGGTCCACCAGACCTCCTGAATACCACAGAGATCCAGGCGGTACCGGTCCAGCTCCCGACAGAGGAGTGGCAGCCTCTCCTCCGCAGGTCGAACATTCCACGTGGCCATCCGTAGTGGCTTGTCGTTGTTTCTGTAGGAGCCCCGAGGGTAAAGATTCAATCTCCTGGCTCCGCCAAATTGGGCTTGGCCAAGAGACGTCATAGACGCCTGTCCCCCCGGGGCCTTCGACACAAGCTTATTAGTTACATATTTAATTCGTGGTTTAGTGGTAATTTATTGAAGGTGGAGGGGTTACCAGCCCTTCGCACCCGTCCAGAGCCCCCGTTTAGCCGCTGTGGTGGTCACAGACGCCATGAGGGGAGATGGCCAATCGGAATTGGCCCTCCTCCCCACAGCACTGTCCACGACAGCGTTGCCCATCTGGCACCGCGAAGAGGTAGGCGGTTGTTTTTGCCCGACTCACACACACACCGACATACACACCGACATACACACCGACACACACAAAGATAAAGATCCCCCGTATAGCCTTAACAGACTGTAGGGGCAAGTGCTGTTAGCGAGCACCTATGAAGGCCGGAACGGTACACGAGGGGGTGGGTGGCCAGCACCACGCCCGACCGCCTTTGTCTCCCCAGTGGCGATGTTTACACACCGCACCAGGTACTCATTTAAGGCTGAGTCGACCTAGGGGAGGCCCAGGACCGATTCAGATAATCGTCACTGGTGTTGGCCGTGAGCGGGAATCGAACCCGGGTCGCCGGGTTCATAGCGCAGCGTGGCGCTAACCGCTACACCACCGCTCCCCACACTGACACACACACTGACACACACACACTGACACGCACACACTGACACACACACACTGACACACACACACTGACACGCACAGACTGACACGCACACACACTGACACACACACACTGACACGCACACACTGACACACACACACTGACACGCACACACTGCCACGCACACACTGACACGCACACACTGACACACGCACACTGACACGCACACACTGACACACACACACTGACACACACACACTAACACGCACACACTGACACACACACACTGACACGCACACACTGACACGTACACACTGACACACACACACTGACACGCACACACTGACACGTACACACTGACACACGCACACTGACACGCACACACTGACACACACACACTGACACACACACTGACACACACACACGTGTGGGGAGGAGGAGGAGGAGGCTCACGCCGTCACATCAACTCAGACAGAGAGAGGGAGGGAGGGAGCGTCGTGCCAATTGAGCAATTACCACTGCGGGCGGCACGTCAATGCGACGCGAATTCCGCAGAGACCTCTCCCAACCCCTACACCCCCCCCACCACTCCCCCCACCATCCCCCCACCATCCCCCCACCATCCCCCCCACCGCCCCACCATCCACCAATTCCCTCCCGCCCTACATCGAGACACCAACCCCATCCAACTCGTCCACCCTGCATCACGCTCGGTTCGATTCCCACGCTCCAGCGTACACGATTCGGATTTTTTAAAATCGATTTTCTCTGTTTCTCTTCCAAGTTCCAGCATCATCCACCCACTCACTGACCCATTCACTAACCCACTCACCCACTCATTTACCCACCCACTCACTCACCCACTCACTCACCGACTCACCCTCTCACCCACTCATTGACCCACTCACCCACTCACTGACCCACTCACCCTCTCACCCACTCATTGACCCACTCACCCACTCACTGACCCACTCACTTACCCACTCACCCACTCACTCACCCACTCACTCACCCACTCACCCACTCACTTACCCACTCACCCACTCACTCACCCACTCACTCACCCATCCACCCACTTACCCACTCACTTACCCACTCACTTACCCACTCACCCACTCACCTACTCACTCACCCTCATTGACCCACTCACCCACTCACTCATCCTCATTGACCCACTCACCCACTCACTTACCCACTCACCCACTCACTTACCCACTCATTGACCCACTCACTCACCCACTGACCCACTCATGTACCTACTCACCCATCCATCCACCCACTCACCCACTCACCCACTTATCCACCCACTCACTTATCCACTCACCCACCCACTAACCCACTCACCCACTCATTCACTGATTCACCCACTCTCTCACCCACCCACTTATTGATTAACTTACTCAATCACCCATTCACTCACCCACTGAACCAATTACCTAGTCACCCACCCACTCACCCACTGACTGATTTATCCACCCACCAACTCACCCACCCACTCACCCACTCACCCACCCACTAACCCACTCACCCACTCACTCACCCACTCACCCACCCACTAACCCACTCACCCACTCACCCACCCACTAACCCACTCACTCACCCACTAACCCACTCACCCACCTACTAACCCACTCACCCACTCACCCACCCACTAACCCACTCACCCACCCACTAACCCACTCACCCACCCACTAACCCACTCACCCACCCACTAACCCACTCACCCACTCACTCACCCACTCACCCACCCACTAACCCACTCACCCACTCACCCACCCACTAACCCACTCACCCACCAACTAACCCACTCACCCACCCACTAACCCACTCACCCACTCACCCACCCATTGACCCACTCACCCACCCACTCACTGACTAACCCACCCACTCACTGACTAACCCACCCACTCACCCACTCACAGATTAACTAACCCACCTCACTCACTCACTCACCCACTTACTGACTAACTCACTCAATCACCCACCCACCCATTCACCCACCCACCTACTCACCCACCCACTTACCTAGTCACCCACCCACCCACCCAACCACTCACTGACTCACTCACTCACGCACTAACCCCCCCCCCCTTACTGTTTCACTCATTCACTCACCCACCCACTTACCAATTAATTCACTCACATACTCACGCACTCATCTGCCCACTCACTGATTCATTCACTCACCTACTCACTCGTTGATTCACTCACTAATCCACTGACTGATTCACTCAATAACCCACTCACTCACCTGCCGACCATCCCACTAACTCACCATTCAACCACCAAGCATTCCACCCACTCACCCACAGACCATCCCACTCACTCATCACTCACCATTCACCCAGCCACCCACCATCCAACTCATTCACCCACCATCTCAGTCATTCACCAACCCACCCACTATTCACCCACCAACCATCTCACTCACTCACCATTCACCCACCCATTCACGCACCCTCCCACCCATTCACCCACCCACCACCGCACTCATTCACCAACCAACCCACCCACCCACCCACCATCCCACCCATTCACCCACCCACCGTCCTACTCACTCACCATTCACCCACTCATCCAGCGTCCCACCCACTCACCCACCATTCACCCACCCACCATCCCACCCAATCACCCACCCACCATACCACCCATTCACCCACCCACCGTCCTACTCACTCACCATTCACCCACTCATCCAGTGTCCCACCCACTCACTCACCCACCATTCACCCACCCACCATCCCACCCATTCACCCACCTACTCACCCACCCATTCACGCACCCTTCCACCCATTCACCCATTCACCATCCCACTCATTCACCAACCCACCCACCCACCATCCCATCACCATTCACCCACCCACCACAATCCCACCCATTCACCAACCAACACACCCACCCACCATCACACCCATTCACCCACCCACCATCCCACTCATTCACCAACCCACCAACCCACCATCCCATCACCATTCACCCACCCACCACAATCCTACCCATTCACCAACCAACACACCCACCCACCATCACACCCATTCACCTACCCACCATCCAACTCATTCACCAACCTACCCATCCACCATACCACCCATTCACCCGCCCACCGTCCCCACTCACTCACCATTCACCCACCCACCCCGCCAATTCATTCACTATTTTATCCACTAATGCTGTAATCCCAAATGGCCTTTTGCAGCAGATGGTTTTGTATGAAAGCCCGGCCACTCTTAGCCTTCCAAAACGCGTGGATTGCCAACGCTGCTGCGCTCTTGCATGTGTGTTCATGTGTGTGTGCTCATTGTGTATGTGTGTGTGTTCCTGTGTGTGTGTTCCTGTGTGTGTGTTCATGTGTGTGTGTTCATGTGTGTGTGTTCATGTGTGTGTGTTCATGTGTGTGTGTTCATGTGTGTGTGTTCATGTGTATGTGTGTGTGTGTGTTCCTGTGTGTATGTTTATATGTGTGTGCTCCTGTGTGTGTGTTCATGTGTGTGTGTTCCTGTGTGTGTGTTCATGTGTGTGTGTTCCTGTGTGTGTGTGTTCATGTGTGTGTGTTCCTGTGTGTGTGTTCATGTGTGTGTGTTCCTGTGTGTATGTTTATATGTGTGTGCTCCTGTGTGTGTGTTCATGTGTGTGTGTTCATGTGTGTGTGTGTTCATGTGTGTGTGTTCCTGTGTGTGTGTTCATGTGTGTGTGTTCATGTGTGTGTGTTCATGTGTGTGTGTTCCTGTGTGTATGTTTATATGTGTGTGTTCATGTGTGTGTGTTCATGTGTGTGTGTTCCTGTGTGTATGTTTATATGTGTGTGTTCATGTGTGTGTGTTCATGTGTGTGTGTTCCTGTGTGTATGTTTATATGTGTGTGTTCATGTGTGTGTGTTCATGTGTGTGTGTTCATGTGTGTGTTCATGTGTGCGTGTTCATGTGTGCGTGTTCATGTGTGTGTGTTCATGTGAGTGGTGAGTGTGTTCATGTGTGGAGAGCGGTGGTGTGGCGGTCACCGCTACGAACCCGGCGACCCGAGTTCGATTCCCGCTCACGGCCACCAACATCACCGGTGACGATTATCTGAACCGGTCCTGGGCCTCCCCTAGGTCGACTCAGCCTCAAATTAGTACCTGGTGCTGTGTGTAGTAAATCAACACTGGGGAGACAAAGGCGGCCGGGCCCACCCGCCCCATCATAGGTGCTCGCTAACAGCACTTGCCCCGACAGTCTGCGCGGGCTACACGGGGCATCTTTGCCTGTGCCTTGTTAGTCGACGCGTGTGTAGGATGACTGCGACACGTGACCGCGTCTGCGCGTGACACTGATGCGTGGGCGAGTGTGAGAGAGAGAGGGGGGAGAGAGGGGGGGGGAGAGAGGGGAGAGAGAGGGGGTGAGAGGGGAGAGGGGGAGACAGGGGGGAGAGAGGGGGAGAGAGGGGAGAGAGGGGGAGAGGGGGGAGAGAGGGGGGAGAGAGGGGGAGAGGGGGAGAGGGGGGAGACAGGGGGGAGAGAGGGGGGAGAGAGAAAGGGGGGAGAGAGAGGGGGGGAGAGGGGAGAGGGGGAGACAGGGGGGAGAGAGGGGGAGAGAGGGGAGAGAGGGGGAGAGGGGGGAGAGAGGGGGGGAGAGAGGGGGGAGAGAGGGAGAGAGGGGGAGAGGGGGAGAGGGGGGAAACAGGGGGGGGGAGAGGGGGGAGAGAGGGGGGTGAGAGGGGAGAGGGGGAGACAGGGGGGAGAGAGGGGGAGAGAGGGGGAGGGGGGAGAGAGGGGGAGGGGGGAGGGGGGAGAGAGGGGAGAAAGGGGGGAGAGGGGGGAGAGAGAGAGGGGGGAGAGAGGGGGGAGAGATAGGGGAGCGAGGGGGGGAGAGCTAGAAAGAGGGGGGAGAGAGAGGGTGGAGAGAGGGGGAGGGAGAGGGGGGAGAGAGGTGGGAGAGAGGGGAGAGGGGGAGAGAGGGGGGAGGGAGAGGGGAGAGGGGGTGAGAGGGGAGAGAGGGGGGAGAGAGGGAAGAGAGAGGTGGGAGAGAGAGAGGGGAGAGAGGGGGGAGAGAGGGGAGAGAGGGGGGAGAGAGGGGGAGAGAGGGGGAGAGAGGGGATAGAGGGGGGAGATAGAGGGGGAGAGAGGGGGGAGAGAGAGGGGGAGAGAGGGGGGAGAGAGGGGGGGGGAGAGGGGGGATAGAGGGGAGAGAGAGGGGAGACAGGGGGGAGAGAGGGGGGGGGAGAGGGGGGATAGAGGGGAGAGATGGGGGAGAGAGAGAGGGGAGTGAGAGGGGATAGAGGGGGGAGAGAGGGGAGCGAGGGGGTGAGAGCGAGAAAGAGGGGGAGAGAGGGGAGCGAGGGGGAGGGAGGGGGAAGAGGGGGGTGAGGAAGGGGAGGGAGGGGGGAGGAAGGGGAGGGATTAGGGGCCCGTGCTGCCTACGCGGGCCCCCTCGCCCCATCTCGCCATGCAGCCCCCCCCCCCCATCATAGAATCTGACGAGGGGGTCAGAGAGCCCCCCCCCTCTCACTCCTACTCCTCGTCTCCCTCATCTCCCCCTACGCAGACACACACACAGACACGCACACAGACACGCACACAGACACACACACACAGACACGCACACAGACACGCACACAGACACACACACACAGACACGCACACAGACACGCACACAGACACACACACACAGACACGCACACAGACACACACACACAGACACGCACACAGACACGCACACAGTCACACAACACCCACCGACATACGCACAGACACACACACAGACACGCAACACCCACCGACATACGCACAGACATTCACGCACACTGACACTGACACACACACACAGACACACACACAGACACACACAGACACACACACAGCCACGCACACACGCACACACAGACACGCACAAACAGACACACACACAGACATGCGTAGACACACAACACCCACAGACACTCACACAGACACACTCACACAGACACACACACACAGACACGCACAGACAGACACACACAAACACAGACACATTCACGCACACACACACGCAACACCCACTGACACACATACACACAGACACGCACACACATTCACGCACACAGACACGCACACAGACACGCACACAGACACGCACACACAGACACGCACACACAGACACGCACACACAGACACACACACAGACACGCACACACTGACACGCACACATAATTCACGCACACAGACACGCACACACAGACACACAGACACACACAGACACACACACACTGACACACACTGACACACACACACTGACACACACACACACACTGACACACACTGACACACACACACAGACACACACACTGACACACATACTGACACACACACACAGACACACACACAGACACACACACAGACACACAGACACGCACACACAGACACACACACAGACACGCACACAGTCACACAACATGCACTGACATTCACACACAGACACACACACACAGACACACACACACAGACACACACAGACACACACACAGACACGCACCAACAGACACACACACAGACACGCACACACAGACACGCGTAGACACACAACACCCACAGACACTCACACAGACACACTCACACAGACACACACACACAGACACGCACAGACAGACACACACAGACACACACACAGACACGCACAGACACACACACACACGGACACACACACAGACACGCACAGACAGACACTCACACACATTCACGCACACTGACACGCACACAGACACACACACACACGTACACACACACAGACAAACACACACACAGACACACACAGACACACACACACACAGACACACAGACAGACACACAGACAGACACACAGACAGACACACAGACACACACACACAGACACACACACCGACACACACACACAGACACACACACACAGACACACACACACATACACGCATAGTCACACCGGCGCGTCTCATAATCTTGAATGGATTCATCGGATTCAGGATCAGCTAATTGTCTCCCATTTCCCCTTATTTTGATATAATCCCGTAAAGTTCTCAACGAATGACAGCTACCGGTAATTACACGAGGGTTTTAATTAAGGCACGCGGATTCCAGTGTGATACCTTCATTCGGATCTCCATTTAACAAAAAAAATGTTATTCTGACTCGAACAGAGGATCGCGTGCCACCAAAGACAAAGGTTCCCACTCCACCTACCCCACGGCAAGGTAGCCTCCAGAAGGCTGTTGGGGCAAGTGTCGTGCGTGTCGCGAGCTGCAGCTGGGCGCCATGAAGGCCGCTACTGGCACGTGACGGGGGTGGGTGTGTGTGTGTGTCAGTGTGTGTGTGTGTCAGTGTGTGTGTGTGTCAGTGTGTGTGTCAGTGTGTGTGTCTGTGTGTGTGTCAGTGTGTGTGTCTGTGTGTGTGTCAGTGTGTGTGTCAGTGTGTGTGTCAGTGTGTGTGTGTGTCAGTTTGTGTGTTAGTGTGTGTCAGTGTGTGTGTCAGTGTGTGTGTGTCAGTGTGTGTGTCTGTGTGTGTGTCTGTGTGTGTGTCAGTGTGTGTGTCAGTGTGTGTGTCTGTGTGTGTGTCAGTGTGTGTGTCAGTGTGTGTGTAAGTGTGTGTGTCAGTGTGTGTGGGAGTGTGTTAGTGTGTGTGTGTGTGCCAGTGTGTGTCAGTGTGTGTGTCAGTGTGTGTGTCAGTGTGTGTGTGTCAGTGTGTGTCAGTGTGTGTGTGTAAGTGTGTGTCAGTGTGTGTGTGTCTGTGTGTGTGTGTGTCAGTGTGTGTGTCAGTGTGTGTGTGTCTGTGTGTGTGTGGGTGTGTGTTAGTGTGTGTGTGTCTGTGTGTGTGGGTGTGTGTGTCAGTGTGTCTGTGTGTGTGTCAGTGTGTGTGTCAGTGTGTGTGTGTGTCTGTGTGTGTGGGTGTGTGTGTGTGTCAGTGTGTGTGTCAGTGTGTGTGTGTGTCTGTGTGTGTGTGGGTGTGTGTTAGTGTGTGTGTGTGTCTGTGTGTGTGGGTGTGTGTGTCAGTGTGTCTGTGTGTGTGTCAGTGTGTGTGTGTGTCAGTGTGTGTGGGAGTGTGTGTGGGAGTGTGTTAGTGTGTGTGTGTGTCAGTGTGTGTGTGTGTCAGTGTGTGTGTCAGTGTGTGTGGGAGTGTGTTAGTGTGTGTGTGTGTGTGAGTGTGTTAGTGTGTGTGTGTGTCAGTGTGTGTGTAAGGGTGTGTGTCAGTGTGTGTGGGAGTGTGTTAGTGTGTGTGTGTGTGTGTGTGTCAGTGTGTGTCAGTGTGTGTGTCAGTGTGTGTGTCAGTGTGTGTGTCAGTGTGTGTGTCAGTGTGTGTGTGTGTCTGTGTGTGTGTCAGTGTGTGTGTTAGTGTGTGTCAGTGTGTGTGTGTCAGTGTGTGTGTGTGTCTGTGTGTGTGAGTGTGTGTGTGGGTGTGTGTTAGAGTGTGTGTGTGTCAGTGTGTGTGTGTCAGTGTGTGTGTCTGTGTGTGTGTCAGTGTGTGTGTGTGTGTCTGTGTGTGTGTCAGTGTGTGTGTGTCTGTGTGTGTGTCTGTGTGTGTCAGTGTGTGTGTCAGTGTGTGTGTTAGTGTGTGTTGGTGTATGTCAGTGTGTGGGAGTGTGTCAGTGTGTGTGTGTCAGTGTGTGTGTCAATGTGTGTGTCAGTGTGTGTGTCAGTGTGTGTGTGTCAGTGTGTGTCAGTGTGTGTGTGTCAGTGTGTCTGTGTGTCAGTGTGTGTCAGTGTGTGTGTCAGTGTGTGTGGTTGTATGTGTGGGTGTGTTTTAGTGTGTGTGTGTCAGTGTGTGTGTGTATCAGTGTGTGTCAGTGTGTGTGTCAGTGTGTGTGTCAGTGTGTGTGGGAGTGTGTTAGTGTGTGTGTGTGTCAGTGTGTGTGTGTGTCAGTGTGTGTCAGTGTGTGTGTCAGTGTGTGTGTTAGTGTGTGTGGGTGTGTGTCAGTGTGTGGGTGTGTGTCAGTGTGTGTCAGTGTGTGTGTCAGTGTGTGTGTGTTAGTGTGTGTGGGTGTGTGTCAGTGTGTGGGTGTGTGTCAGTGTGTGTGTGTCAGTGTGTGTGTCAATGTGTGTGTCAGTGTGTGTGTCAGTGTGTGTGTGTCAGTGTGTGTCAGTGTGTGTGTCAGTGTGTGTGTGTCAGTGTGTGTCTATTTGGGGTGGCCAGCACCCACCACTCTCGCCCCGCAAGCGACTCGGTTGAGGCTGAGTCCACCTAGGCGCGATGGCTCCGGTGGGATGAAGCGGTGGTGGTGGGGGGTGGGGGGTGTCAGTGCGGCACGCTGTGGCAACCACTTCTCCCACCGCTCCGCGCACGCTGAATGTGGGTCGCGGTTTGCATCTCGGACAAAGTGTTCATCACACTTCACGCGTATAAAACAGGCAGAGATCCCCCTACCATCGTGTAGCCTCAACACGCTGTGGGGGCAAGTGCTGTTCGGGTGGACAGCACCATGCCCGGCCGCCTTTGTCTCTCCAGTGCCGATGTTTACTATACACACATTTGAGGCTGAGTCGACCTAGGGGAGGCCCAGGGACCGGTTCTTATATATACCCGTCACTGGTTGTCGGTTGTTGTTCGTAGCTGTGAGCGGGAATCGAACTCGGGTCGCCGTGGATCGTAGCGTAGTTGTCGCCGGCTATGACAGCCACCCGTACTAGAGTGCTCATTTGAGGCTGAGTCGTCCTAGGGGAGGCCCAGGGCACCGGCCCGCATCCCTCCCACCTCCAGCCACTCCACGCCAGCCCTTCGCCACGAGTTTATTTAAATAATATGAAGGCCAAGTCGGTAAAACAGCAGCGGTGAGCTCTGTAAATAACGCAGCAGCGAGCTCTCCGCTCATAGCGGCGAGGCGGCGTGTTTATTGTTGGGAGTGAGTGTGTGTGTGTCGTGTGTCACGTGTCGGGGAGCGCTGACAAAATATACGGGGGCAGTCCTCAACATACGAACAACAACCGCACTAACGAATGCCATCGACACTTATGAACGCCACCCTCACTTACGAACACCACCCTCACTTACAAACACCGCCCTCACTTACGAACACCATCCTCACTTACGAACACCACCCACACTTACGAACACCACCCTCACTTACGAACACCACCCTCACTTACGGACACCACCCTCACTTACGAACACCACCCACACTTACGAACACCACCCTCACTTACGAACACCACCCTCACTTACGGACACCACCCTCACTTACGAACACCACCCTCACTTACGAACGCCACCCTCACTTACGAACGCCACCCTCACTTACGAACGCCACCCACGCTTATAAAGTTTTCATGAGTTTGACAACGCTTTCGTCATTGTTGTGGTTGTTGTTACTCATGAACCGTAGCACGTTTCAGAAGAAGTCACCGCACGGGCAATTTGAATACGGCAGTGCATCGCCCAGGCATTCCGACACGGGAACCTCTCGACACGGGAACCCATCTCAGAATATGAATTGCGTTCATAAGTCGACGACCCGTCCGTATATATGATTTATATACATGCCATATGATAGATATCAAAAATATATGTATTACACTGGTCAACACACTTTTTCTGGCATAAGGTATTCGAACGGCGTTCAGGTAATTGTGGGGTGCTGATACCAAATCTGGCATCAGTTTTTGTCTATCACATCAGGTTTTAGAGATATCAAATATTGCATTTTCAATAAAAACTGCAGAAGAAAAATATTAAATAAATGTGGATATCTACATGAAATTATATTATAAACACACCATCCTAAAAATACAGCACCATATTTTAACACTGAAGCAGTCGCCGACTCGCAACAACTTGCAATCATAAGTGACAGAGTTAATTTCGGGTAAAATCAATGAAAATGGGGTATGCCGATAGCATAAAAATGAGATGTGATAGAGCAAATCTGAGATCAGATTTGGAATTAGCACCCCTGAAATTAATCTATAACAGCTGCAAAAGTCCTGGCCAGAAAAAAAAGTTTTCTTTTTTGTTGTTGACCAGTATTATATATATACATATAGATGTACGTGTGTGTGTGTATGCACTCGCGTTATGCACAGGAAACGAGTGTGCACTCGGCTAGACACGGGAGGCGGGCTGATGCATTGTCAAGATTGAGAATGGAAAGGTTAACACGGATTGTCTTTTGTTCTGGCTCCCTGGATCTCGGTCTTCCCCTCTCTGATCGCCTTAACCTTTGCCTAATGCACTTGTGTTCTTTGCAGACACTCGCATCATCATCATCATCATCCTCCAAAGGCGGCAGCAGCAGTAGCATCAGCAGCAGCATCCATCAGTGACTATCTGGGCCTGGGGCTATAACGTCTTTAGGATAGAGGAGGCAGAGGGTGGGAGGGAGAGAGGGAGGGAGGGAGAGGAGAGAGATGAGAGATGGGGAGAGAGCGAGCGAGAGAGGGAGCGAGGGAGCGAGCGAGAGAGCGAGAGAGTGAGCGAGAGTGTGACCGAGAGAGTGAGCGAGAGAGTGAGCGGGAGAGTGAGCGGGAGAGTGAGCGAGAGAGGGAGCGAGAGAGCGAGCGAGAGAGCGAGAGAGTGAGCGAGAGAGTGAGCGAGAGAGTGAGCGAGAGAGTGAGTGAGAGAGTGAGCGGGAGAGTGAGCAGGAGAGTGAGCAGGAGAGTGAGCGAGAGAGTGACCGAGAGAGTGAGCGAGAGAGTGAGCGAGAGAGGGAGCGAGAGTGTGACCGAGAGAGTGAGCGAGAGAGTGAGCGGGAGAGTGAGCGGGAGAGTGAGCGAGAGAGGGAGCGAGAGAGCGAGCGAGAGAGCGAGAGAGTGAGCGAGAGAGTGAGCGAGAGAGTGAGCGGGAGAGTGAGCGAGAGAGTGAGCGGGAGAGTGAGCAGGAGAGTGAGCAGGAGAGTGAGCGAGAGAGTGACCGAGAGAGTGAGCGAGAGAGTGAGCGAGAGAGGGAGCGAGAGTGTGACCGAGAGAGTGAGCGAGAGAGTGAGCGAGAGAGTGAGCGGGAGAGTGAGCGAGAGAGCGAGCGGGAGAGCGAGCGGGAGAGTGAGCGGGAGAGTGAGCGGGAGAGTGAGCGGGAGAGTGAGCGTGAGAGCGAGCCAGAGAAGGAGCGGGAGAGTGAGCGAGAGAGGGAGCGAGAGAGCGAGCGGGAGAGTGAGCGAGAGAGTGAGCGGGAGAGTGAGCGAGAGAGTGAGCGGGAGAGTGAGCGAGAGAGTGAGCGAGAGAGTGAGCGGGAGAGTGAGCGAGAGAGTGAGCGGGAGAGTGAGCGTGAGAGCGAGCGAGAGAGGGAGCGGGAGAGTGAGCGAGAGAGCGAGCGAGAGAGGGAGCGAGAGAGCGAGCGAGAGAGCGAGCGGGAGAGCGAGCGAGAGAGCGAGCGAGAGAGCGAGCGGGAGAGTGAGCGAGAGAGTGAGCGAGAGAGCGAGCGAGAGAGCGAGCGGGAGAGCGAGCGGGAGAGCGAGCGGGAGAGCGAGCGGGAGAGCGAGCAGGAGAGTGAGCGAGAGAGTGAGCGAGAGAGTGAGCGAGAGAGTGAGCGAGAGAGTGAGCGAGAGAGTGAGCGAGAGAGTGAGCGAGAGAGGGAGCGAGAGTGTGACCGAGAGAGTGAGCGAGAGAGTGAGCGGGAGAGTGAGCGAGAGAGCGAGCGGGAGAGCGAGCGGGAGAGCGAGCAGGACAGTGAGCCGGAGAGTGAGCGAGAGAGTGAGCGAGAGAGTGAGCGAGAGAGTGAGCGGGAGAGCGAGCGGGAGAGCGAGCGGGAGAGTGAGCGTGAGAGCGAGAGAGTGACCGAGAAAGTGAGCGAGAGAGTGAGCGAGAGAGTGAGCGAGAGATTGAGCGAGAGAGTGAGCGAGAGAGTGAGCGAGAGAGGGAGCGAGAGAGCGAGCGGGAGAGCGAGCGGGAGAGCGAGCGGGAGAGCGAGCGTGAGAGCGAGAGAGTGAGCGAGAGAGCGAGCGAGAGTGCGAGCGGGAGAGCGAGAGAGTGAGCGAAAGATTGAACGAGAGAGTGAGCGAGAGTGTGACCGAGAGAGTGAGCGAGAGAGTGAGCGGGAGAGCGAGCGAGAGAGTGAGCGAGAGAGCGAGCGAGAGAGTGAGCGAGAGAGCGAGCGAGAGAGCGAGCGAGAGAGCGAGCGAAAGTGTGAGTGAGAGGTGGGGGTTTACATAAAGGAGGGAGAGAAGGGAGAGAGATTGTTGAGGCTGTGATGTCGTGAGGACATTGTTGGTCGCAGTAATTGTGCATTTGAATGAAGTTTGAACTCTTGAAAAAAAATAAGAGAGGGTGGAGGGAAGGAGAAAAAAAGAGAGAGAGAGGAGAGAGGGGAGAAATATTTTGTGAAATCTTTCATTTAAAAAGGGGGGGGGGGTGGGGTTTACTTAAAGCAAAGCATTAAAAAAAATTTACCTGTAAAAACAAAGGTTTTCACTATAAATCCTTTATATGCGTGGCGGCTAGAGTCCTCTCGTCCTCTGGCTTGAGATGGCTGCCACCTATGGGTCAGATGATTGCCTGCCACCATTAAGCTATTGGTAATTAAATATAAAACATTTTTTTGCTAAAAAGTGTACAACGAGTCTGTGTGCAAAATGTCAGCTCGATTGGATCACGGGAAGTGGGTTAAAAAACGACCGAAAGATTTGCACGGTCGTAAGCGCAAGCAAGCAAGCAAGTGAACTTAATATGAAGGATTTAAAAAATTAACCCGTAAAAACAAAGTTTTTCACTATAAATCCTTTATATGCGTGGCATCGGTTTTATTTTATTATTCATTTCTGTTTTTCTTGAGTAAGAGTTTCATTTTTATCACATTGGTATTTTAAATGAAATATGAAAAAAAAAATTCCTAAAAAGTGGAAAATTTTGGAAAAAAAATTTTTTCACGAAAATTAATTGTCACGCACAACGAGTCTGTGTGTAAGATGTCAGCTCGATTGGATCAACGGGAACTGGGTTAAAAAAAAACGACCGAAAGAAATTGCACGGTCGTAAGCGCACAAGCAAGCAAGCAAGTGAACTCAATATAAAGGATTTAAAAAACACTGATTTCCAGCGAGCGCCTGGCTGGGAGTGATTGGGGCTATCACCTTGGCCCACGTGACATAGCCCGCGTCACGTGAGGACCTCGACGTCGTTGTGGGACCACTCTGTGGGGGTCGGACAGCGGCACGACGTCGACGATGAGAGTGGTGGTGACGTCACTATTCATCTATTGTGACGTATGGGGGGGGGCGGGCGGGCGGGTGGGCGGGGCTTTCTAAGGCCACGAGGGGCACCTCTCTCCCTCCTATCTTCCGGCCTCTTTTTTTTTTCATCTTTTTTTTTTCACGATCAGTGGAAACAAGAAGATGCACGTTGTATTCGGCACTTTGCTTCGTTCATCATTTCGTAATTTTTTTTTCTTTAATAACTTTGCTTTATGTAAACCCCCACCTTTCGCTCACCCTCTCGCTCGCTCACTCTCTCGCTCACTCGCTCTCTCACTCGCTCTCTCGCTCGCTCTCTCTCTCTCACCCTCTCGCTCACTCACTCTCTCGCTCACTCTCTCGCTCACTCTCTCGCTCACTTTCTCGCTCACTCACTCTCTCGCTCACTCCCTCGCTCACTCTCTCGCTCACTCTCTCACTCATTCACTCACTCACTCACTCACTCGCTCACTCACTCGCTTACTCTCTCGCTCACTCTCTCGCTCACTCTCTCACTCGCTCACTCTCTCGCTCACTCTCTCGGTCACTCTCTCGGTCACTCTCTCGCTCACTCTCTCGCTCACTCTCTCGCACTCTCTCCCGCTCACTCTCCCGCTCACTCTCTCGGTCACTCTCTCGCTCACTCTCTCGCTCACTCTCTCGCTCACTCTCTCGCTCACTCTCTCGCTCACTCTCTCGCTCACTCTCTCGCTCACTCTCTCGCTCACTCTCTCGCACTCTCTCTCGCTCACTCTCTCGCTCACTCTCTCGCTCACTCTCTCGCTCACTCTCTCGCTCACTCTCTCGCTCACTCTCTCGCTCACTCTCTCGCTCTCTCTCTCGCTCACTCTCTCGCACTCTCTCCCGCTCACTCTCCCGCTCACTCTCTCGGTCACTCTCTCGCTCACTCTCTCGCTCACTCTCTCGCTCACTCTCTCGCTCACTCTCTCGCTCACTCTCTCGCACTCTCTCTCGCTCACTCTCTCGCACTCTCTCCCGCTCACTCTCCCGCTCACTCTCTCGGTCACTCTCTCGCTCACTCTCTCGCTCACTCTCTCGCTCACTCTCTCGCTCACTCTCTCGCTCACTCTCTCGCTCACTCTCTCGCTCACTCTCTCGCTCACTCTCTCGCTCACTCTCTCGC
The DNA here is from genome assembly GCF_964198595.1 of Lampetra fluviatilis. Lineage (NCBI taxonomy): Eukaryota > Metazoa > Chordata > Hyperoartia > Petromyzontiformes > Petromyzontidae > Lampetra > Lampetra fluviatilis. The sequence continues at coordinate 5,152,847 of NC_136338.1, forward strand.
TCACTCTCTCGCTCACTCTCTCGTTCACTCTCTCGCTCACTCTCTCGCTCACTCTCTCGCTCACTCTCCCGCTCACTCTCCCGCTCACTCTCCCGCTCACTCTCCCGCTCACTCTCTCGCTCTCTCTCGCTCTGCACGCAGCCCTTCTCGCAGTCCGACGGCCTCCGACGTGTAGCTCACAACTCCACGCAGAGCTCCCCGTCATCTGCCATCGAGCACACGGCCTCCTCCATCGCCCACTGCTCCTTGAAGGCCGGCACGGCGTGGGTCAGCCACCGCGCCACATGGCGGAACTCCAGCCCACACACCCTGGCTCCGACCAGAGCGTGGAAAATGCCCCCTCCAGTCTCCCCCTCATTTCCCCTCATCTCTCCTGCCCCCCTTCTCTTTCTCTCTCCCTCCTGTCCCTCACGTTGGGCCGACGGGACATCACGCGGTGACCTTCGCAATGAGGAAGACAAGGGAGGGAGCGAGGGGGGCGGGAGGCCTCTTCGTATTGTTATCGATATTGTGAAGTGCACTTCTCGAACAATGCGGAGATCTAGAAGTGTGAACACCTCCCCGTTACAAAACCACAACAATTACCGCTTCCTCCTCCATCCTCGACCTGCCGCTCACCGCCTCCTCCTGAGGTCTTAGAGACACTGCTGATGATGATGCTGCTGATGATGCTGCTGATGGTGATGGTGGTGGTGGTGAAACCATCAACCAGCACCCATTATCCTGATATCTATCAGCTCCTCTTCCTTAGAGACACTGCTGCTGATGATGATGCTGCTGATGATGCTCATGATGATGCTGATGGTGGTGGTGGAACCATCAATCAGCGCCCATCCTCCTCCTATCGTTCATGTCCTTCTCTTTAGAGACACTGCTGATGATGATGATGCTGATGATGATGCTGGTGATGATGCTGATGATGATGCTGCTGCTGATGCTGCTGATGATGATGCTGATGCTCATGATGATGCTGATGGTGGTGGTGGAACCATCAATCAGCGCCCATCCTCCTCCTATCGTTCATCTCCTTCTCTTTAGAGACACTGCTGATGATGATACTGCTGATGATGATGATGCTGATGATGATGATGATGCTGATGATGATGCTGCTGCTGATGATGATGCTGCTGATGATGATGCTGCTGATGATGATGCTGATGATGATGATGCTGCTAATGATGATGCTGCTGATGATGCTCATGCTGATGCTGATGGTGGTGGTGGAACCATCAATCAGCGCCGATCCTGCTATCGTTCATCTCCTTCTCTTTAGATACACTGCTGATGATGATGCTGCTGCTGATGATGATGCTGATGATGATGCTGCTGCTGCTGCTGATGATGATGATGCTGCTGCTGCTGCTGATGATGCTGATGATGATGCTGCTGCTGCTGCTGCTGCTGATGATGATGATGATGCTGCTGCTGCTGCTGATGATGATGCTGCTGCTGCTGATGATGATGATGCTGATGATGATGCTGCTGCTGATGATGATGATGATGCTGCTGATGATGATGCTGCTGATGATGGTGCTGCTAATGATGATGATGCTGCTGCTGCTGCTGATGATGGTGGTGGTAAAACCATCAACAAGCACCATTGCAAGAACAGCAACACCACCACGCCTGATGCATCATCGCATCCTCCGCTGGACAAACCAGACAACAACAGCCAAACATTCGCCACAAAGTGTGCCAGGCTAGGTGCACCTCGAGCGCCACGTGCTCCCCCGGCATGACAACAAAGACAAAGATCCCCCGTATAGCTCTTCCAAATGCTGTTAGCGAGCAGCACCTATGAAGGTCGGCACGGCACACGAGGGGGTGGGTGGCCAGCACCACTCCCGGCCGCCTTTGTCTCCCCAGTGGCGATGTTTTTACGCCCGGCACCAGGTACTCATTTGAGGCTGAGTCGACCTAGGGGAGGCCCAGGACCGGTTCAGATAATCGTCACTGGTGGTGTTGGCCGTGAGCGGGAATCGAACCCGGGTCGCCAGGTTCGTAGCGCAGCGTAGCGCTAACCGCTGCACCACCGCTCACACACACAGAGACACACACACTAACACACACACGAACACACACACTAACATACACACACACACTTACATACACACACTAACACACACACACACTAACACACACACTGACACACACACACGAACACACACACACACTAACACACACACACTTACATACACACACTAACACACACACACACTAACACACACACACGAACACACACACACTAACAAACACACACGAACACACACACACTAACACACACACTGACACACACACACGAACACACACACACTAACACACACACACGAACACACACACGTGAACCCACATGAACCCGTACAAATGCGCACAGCCACACAAATCATCTGTTCACACTGAATCTATGATACGCTCTGACTCAGACAGACACGCGCATATACCACACACACACACCACACACACACACCACACACACACATCACATGCATCACATCACACACATCACATCACACACATCACACACACACATCCTGCACACACATCACAAACACACATCCTGCACACACATCACACACACACATCACACACACACACATCACATCACACACATCACACACACATCACACACATCACATCACACACACACACACATCACACACATCACATCACACACATCACACACATCACACACACACATCCTGCACACACATCACAAACACACATCCTGCACACACATCACACACACACATCACACACACACATCACACACATCACACACACACACACATCACATCACACACATCACACACACATCACACACACATCACATCACACACATCACACACATGACACACATCACACACACACATCACACACACGGACATCACACACAACACACATCACACACACATCACACACACATCACACAACACACATCACATCACACACATCACATCACACACATCACACACACACACATCACACACATCACACACACACACATCACACACATGACACACATCACACACACACATCACACACACGGACATCACACACAACACACATCACACACACATCACACAACACACATCACATCACACACATCAACACACACACAAACATCACAAATACATCACACACACACACATCACACACACATCACACACACACACATCACACACATCACACACATCACACACACATTACACACACACATAATTCACACACACACATCACACACATCACACACATCACACACATCACACACATCACACACACATTACACACACACATCACACACATCACACACATCACACACATCACACATCACACACACATCACACACACATCACACACACATCACACACATCACACATCACACACATCACACACATCACACACACATCACACACACATCACACACATCACACATCACACACATCACACACATCACACACATCACACACACCACACATCACACACACATCACACATATATCACATATGCATTACAAACACACCTACATACATACATACATCACACACACTTCAAATACAAAGATCACCCGTGTAGCCTTCACATACTGTAGGGGCAAGTGCTGTTAGCGAGCTGCAACAAAAACGTCGGAAGGGCTCAGGAGAGGGGGGGGGGTGGTGACAGCACCACGCCCGGCCGCCTTTGTCTCCCCAGTGACGATGTTTACCACCCACCCGACCAGGTACTCATTTGAGGCTGAGTCGACCTAGGGGAGGCCCAAGACCAGGTCCAGGCAGTCGTCACCGGTGCTGTTGGTGGCCGTGAGCGGGAATCGAACTCGGGAGAGAGCCGGGTTCGGAGCGCAGCGTGGCGCTAACCGCTGCACCACCGCTCCCCAACCACCACCACCACCATCACCCACCACCACCAACCCCACCCACCACCAACCCCACCCACCACCAACCCCACCCACCACCACACCATCACCCACCCCAACCCACCACCCACCCCCACCAGCACTACCCACCACCACCCACCACCCACCACCACCCACCACCACCACCACCGACCACCACCATCACCACCCACCACCACCACCGACCACCACCATCACCACCACCCACCACCACCCACCACCACCCAGCACCACCAACCCCACCCACCACCAACCCCACCCACCACCACACCATCACCCACCCCAACCCACCACCCACCCCCACCAGCACTACCCACCACCACCCACCACCCACCACCACCCACCACCACCGACCACCACCATCACCACCACCCACCACCACCCACCACCACCCACCACCACCAACCACCACCATCACCACCACCCACCACCACCCACCACCACCCACCACCACCAACCACCACCAACCACCACCCACCACCACCCACCACCACCCACCACCACCCACCACCCACCACCGACCACCACCATCACCACCACCACCCACCACCACCCACCACCACCAACCACCACCCACCACCACCCACCACCACTACCATCCACAAGCCACCACCACCACCCAATGTCCACACACGGTAACGCCAACAGCTTCGGCAGGTGGACAAGTCACTCAACTCGTTCGCCCTCGGTGTCACTGCGCCGCTGGGAATCTTTTCTCGCGGATGTCCACGGATCCGTCCGGATGAGGAGGGACCATTGTCCCGTTGGAGTTGTTGTTGTTGTTGTTGCGTTAAAGAAAAAAAAAATATTTCGATTTGAAGCTTCTTTCGTGACCGCAGGGATTCATCTTCTTAATATTTTATTATGTTTAATTTTTATTATTTTATTATTTCCCTTCTACGTGATGACTTTACCGAAAGAACCAAGAAGATGAATCCTTGCAGTCACGAAAGCTTTACATCGAAATCTTCTTGGTTCTTTGGGTAATGTCACGTAGGAGGAAAATAATAAAATAATACAAATTAAACATTATTAAATTTCGATTTAAAGCTTTCGTGACTGCAGGGATTCATCTTCTTGGTTCTTTCGGTAAAGTCACGTGGAAGGGAAATAAAAAAATAATAAAAATTAAACATTATTAAATTTCGATGTAAAGCTTTCGTGACTGCAGGGATTCATCTTCTTGGTTATTTCGGTAAAGTCACGTGGAAGGAAAATAAAAAAATAATAAAAAAATAAAACATAAAAAAAAATACAATTCTCACGACGTTTCGGCCACAACGCAAGCAGCCGTCCTCAGATGAAGAAACACAGAGCTGTCGGAAAGACAGCGTCTGCAGTCACGAAAGCTTTAAATCGAAATTTAAACCTTCGTGTGTTTAATGCTTAGTAGTAGTGTGGCTTTCACGACCAATATTATACATAATAGAGGTGATCTTTCGTGAGGTTTAGATCGCGTAATGACTAGAGATGCAAATGTCGATTTAAAGCTTTCGTGACTGCAGGGATTCATCTTCTTGGTTCTTTCGGTAAAGTCACGTGGAAGGGAAATAAAAAATTAATAAAAATAAAACATTTTAAAAATACAATTCTCACGACGTTTCGGCCACAACGCAAACAGCCGTCATCAGGTGAAGAACAGGTCTGTCGGGAAGACAGCGTCTGAAAAAAATTGTCAAGAAAATTTTGGTGTTTTTTTTTAGTTTTGTTTAAAGCTGCCCTGCAAATCTGTTTCGCTTTGCGATCGAGGCAGAGCAAAGTGCTTTCGATGTGGTCCGTGACACGGACAGACCTCCCTCCCCCCACGCCTGACCCTCGATGTTGTGAGTCAACGTTGTTGTTTGTTTGTTGGATGTGTGGTAAACAACCACTAGAGATTGTCTCCCGTGTAGACATCGGTGAGCTGCCGTGGGGGTGAGGTGCTGTCAGCGAGGTTGGATCATCTTCTGAAGGGCGGCAAGGCAGACACAAAGACAAAGATCCCCCGTGTAGCCTTAACAGACTGTAGGGGCAAGTGCTGTTAGCGAGCAGCACCTATGAAGGTCGGCACGGCACACGAGGGGGTGGGTGGCCAGCACCACGCCCGGCCGCCTTTGTCTCCCCAGTGGCGATGTTTACTGCACACCGCACCAGGGACTCACTTGAGGCTGAGTCGACCTAGGGGAGGCCCAGGACCGGTTCAGATAATCGTCACTGGTGTTGGCTGTGAGCGGGAATCGAACTCGTGTCGCCTGGTTTATAGGGCAGTGTAGCACTAACCGCTACAATACCGCTCCCCACACACAACACATGAACACACACACACCACATGAACACATTGACACACAAAAATCCCCCGTACAGCCTTAACAGACTGTTGGGACAAGTGCTGTTAGCGATCACCTGTGAAGTCCGGCACTGTGGCACACGAGGGGGTGGGTGGCCAACACCACGCCCGGCCGCCTTTGTCTCCCCAGTGGCGATGTTTACTACACACCGCACCGGGTACTCATTTTACTCGACCTAGGGAAGGCCCATGACCGGTTCAGATAATCGTCATTGATGTTGGCCATGAGTGGGAATCGAACTCATGTCGCCAGGTTCGTAGCGCAAACGTGGCGCGCTAACCGTTTCACCATCACTCCTTACACACCCACACACACGCACACATCAATACACGCACAAACAAACAACCGCCATTCACCACTAAGTGGCAGAAACATCACCACGACGCTTGTGCCAGGCTAGATGCACGTTGAGGCCACGTGAAAAATCAAACAGCCTCCTACCGTTGTTATTGAGCTGATCTGGCCCATGCCTTCCAATCACTCCAGAGCAGGTGTTAGCATCATGACCAACTCGGGCATTGAAGTCACCCAACAATATGAGGGGCAACTTTAGCAAGCACTTGTGACAGGAGGTCATGGAAGGCATCTGACTCATCGGCCTTGCATGCATCCCTCCACGGATGTTCGTCTTCGGTGGGGGCATAAGTAACCACGACCACCACTCCTCGCCTCTGGTTGATGGGAAGGAGAGCCCAAAGTAGCCTAAGGCTTAGAGCTTTGCATACCTCACCGCCACGCTCCCAAGCCCCCTCCATTATTTTGTTCAGAAGAAGAGCCACCCCCTGTTGTTTGGCAGTCTCCTGCCCCGAGTAGAGGACTGTCCACCCCTCATGGTGGCAGGAGGCAGAGCCGGTCCACCGGACCTCCTGAATCCAGGAGGTACCGGTTCAGCTCCAGACAGAGGAGTGGCAGCCTCTCCTCCGCAGCGAGCGTTCGAACATTCCACGTGGCCATCCGTAGTGGCTTTTTGTTGTTTCTGGAGTAGCCCCGAGGGTGAAGATTCAGTCTCCTGGCTCCGCCAATTGGGGTTTGGCCAGGAGACGTCATAGACGCCTGTCCCTACGCGGCCTCCGGCACAAGCTTAATTAACTTTGTAAATCGTAGTTTGTGGTAATTAATTGAAGGCGGAGGGGTTTCCAGCCCCTCGCACCCGTCCAGAGCCCCCATTTGGCCGCTGTGGTGGTCACAGACGCCATGAGGGGAAAGGCCAATTTAAGTTGGCCAACTCCCCACGGCACTGCCCACCACAGCGTTGCCGTCCGGCACCACGAGGAGGTAGGGGGTTGTTTTTGCCGGACTCACCCACACACACACACATCAAGACACACACCCACACACACCCACATATCATCAACACACGCACCCACACACACACACAACCACACATCAACATACACACACACACACCCACACACACCCAATCATAGTCACACGCACCCACACACACACAACCACACATCAACATACACACACACACGCCCACACACACACACGCTCACCTCTTTGACATTTGCTGAATGTTCACAGGGGCCCTGCCATTAGCAGGGCACAGGGGAATCTTCACCGCATCAGGAAGTGGCTCGCGGGGGGTTTAACCCCTTCACTGCCCCCAAAGATCCCCCGTGTAGCCTCAACAGACTGTTGGGGCAAGTGCTGTTAGCGAGCACCTATGAAGGCCGGCACGTCACACGAGGGGTGGGTGGCCAGCACCACGCCCGACCGCCTTTGTCTCCCCAGTGGCGATTTTTTTCACGCACCGCACCAGGTACTTTTTTGAGGCTGAGTCGACCTAGGGGAGGCCCAGGACCAGTTCAGGTAATCGTCGCCGGTGTTGGCAGTGAGCTGAGCGGGAATCGAACCAGGGCCGCCAGGTTCGCAGCGCAGCGTAGCGCTAACCGCTACACCACTGCTCACCACACACACACCACACTTGGTATGGAGGAGATCGTGTGTTCGATCCCGACCCTGACGATGCCTGCATTTGTATATTTAGAATTTGCGTGTCTCTCTCTCTCTCTCTCCGTCTCATCATTATCACGGTGGCTAGGAGATGTTTACTACCTCGCCCGGTAGACATGAGGTCGTGGGTTCGATGGCGACCCTCACTCCTGCTGTATATTTAGAGCGTGCATGCCTCTCTCTATTCGCTTGGCCGTGTCGCGTCTTCCCGTTTATCCCCTCCGAAATTGTTTAATCAAAGTCACGCGTGCAGAGAGTTCGGGTTAATATATAAATGTGTCGTAAAAACCCGCGACCACCCGTCACAGGCAACTAATAAGGGTTGTCATGTAAACAGAACGTGGCCAATTCGTCACTCGAACGGTGTGTTGGAGAGTTATTACTGGCGAAACGTCGTACTCAGATTGTAAATGTTGTGGCTTGGCTCTCAAACACACAACCGGTGTGGCTGTACTAGTACACTACACTATATACTACACTACTATACACTACACTATACACTACACTATACACTACTATGCACTACTATACACTACTATACACTACACTATACACTACTATACACTACACTATACACTACACTATACACTACACTATACACTACTATACACTACTATACACTACACTATACACTAATATACACTACACTATACACTACACTATACACTACACTATACACTACTATACACTAATATACACTACACTATACACTACACTATACACTACACTATACACTACACTACACACTACACTATACACTACACTATACACTACACTATACACTACTATACACTACACTATACACTAATATACACTACACTATACACTACACTATACACTACACTACACTATACACCACACTACACACTACACTACACACTACTACATTATACACTACTATACACTACGCTATACACTATATTATACACTACACTATACACTACACTATACAATGCTATACACTACTATACACTACTATACACTACTATACACAACACTATACACTACACTATACACTACACTATACACTACACTATACACTACTATACACTACACTACACTATACACTACACTATACACTACACTACACACTACACTATACACTACACTATACACTACTATACACTACTATACACTACTATACACAACACTATACACTACACTATACACAACACTATACACTACACTATACACTACACTACACACCAGAGGTGGGACAAAGTCATTGTTATGCAAGTCCAAGTCGAGTCGCAAGTCATCAAATTCATGACTCGAGTCTGACTCGAGTCCAAGTCACATGACTCGAGTCCACATCTCAGAGGTGGGACAAAGTCATTGTTATGCAAGTCCAAGTCGAGTCGCAAGTCATCAAATTCATGACTCGAGTCTGACTCGAGTCCAAGTCACATGACTCGAGTCCACACCTCTGCTACACACTACACTATACACTACACTATACACTACTATACACTACTATACACTACTATACACTACACTATACACTACACTACACACTACACTACACACTACACTATACACTACACTACACACTAGTGTTGTACTAGTGACGAATTGGCCACGTTCTGTTTACGTGACAACCATTACCAGTTGGCTGTGTCGGGTGGTGGCGGGTTTAACGACACATTCATATATCTATGCCATCTATCCCCCACAAAAAACCTGTGTTATGGATGATATTGGTCGCGAAAGCTACGTGTTAAAACGTGTAAAGAGTATGTGGATTGTTCTATAAATGTCAACGTCAACATGATAATACGCCACATTCAATTAACTACCACTAAACTGCGAATTTTTTTTTTATTAAGCTTGTGCCGGAAGCCCTGGGGGGACAGGCGTCTATGACGTCTCCAGGCTAAACCCCATTTGGCGGAGCCAGGAAACTGAATCCTTACACCACTCGGGGTTCCTCCAGAAACAACAAAAAGCCACTTTGGATGGCAACGTTAAATGTTCGAATGCTCACTGCGGAGGAGAGGCTGCCACTTCTCTGTCGGGAGCTGGACTGGTACCTCCTGGATCTTTCTGGTATTCAGGAGGTCCGGTGGACTGGCTCTGGCTCATACGACCATGAGGGGTGGACAGTGCTCTACTCGGGGAAGGAGACTGATAAACAACAGGGTGTGGCTCTTCTTCTGAACAAAAGATTGAAGGGGGCATGGGAGCGTGGCAGGTGAGGTGTGTGGCAGCTGTAAGTCCCAGGCTACTTTGGGCTCTCCTTCCCATCAACCGGAGGCGAGGAGTGGAGGTCATGGTTACTTATGCCCCCACCGAAGACGAACATCCGTGGAGAGATGTAGGCAAAACCGATGAGTCAGATGCCTTTTATGACCTCCTGTCACAGGTGCTGGCTAAAGTGGCACCTCGGGATAGAGTGAGCTTGTTGGGTGACTTTAATGCCCGAGTTGGTCATGATGCTGGCAATTGGTCTGGAATGGTTCGAAGACATGGGCCAGATCAGCTCAATAACAACGGAAGGAGGCTGCTAGATTTGTGTGCAGCCCATGGGCTTGTAATTACCAACACGCTATTCCGGCATCAGCACATCCACAAAACATCATGGATGCATGTCGGGTCCAAGCAAGAACATCTTCTGGACTCCATAGTGACGGAACAGTGGATGTGGGCCCATGTTTTTAACACCAGGACCTACCGTGGAGCTGATCTGCCCACTTACCATCGACTTGTCATCTGTAAGATGCGCCTGTCATTCTTCCACTCCGGTGGTGGGTGTACACCCAGGATCCCATTCAAACCCATACTCGCATTGACTCAGCTAGCTGATGAAAGTTTCAAGCAATAATTTCATCATCGCTTGCGGATGGGGTTGGGATCGTCCCCCACTCATTCTGATGTCGAGGGGAAATGGGCGAGGTTTAGGACTGTGGCTCATGCAGTTGCAATGGCTGCTTTGGATACACGGTCCAGACCTGCCCAGATACCCTGGCTGACAGAGGAGGTGTTCAGGCTGGCTGAGGAAAAGCGAGGGGCCCACTCTCATTGTCTACAGCATCTTCACGTCAGAGAATGAGGAGGTTTACCGCAGCCTTCGCTCGGAGGTTCGGAGAGCCGTGAGACGCTGCTGGGATGGTTGGTGGTCGCGGGTTGCTGAGGAGATGAAGTCGGCCTCAATGGCCCGCGATCACAAATCGCTCTTTAAAGCCATCAAAAAAATAACCTGCAGCACCACACCTATTACCATCATTCGGGGAAAGAACAGTGATCCAATCATCGACCCCCAGGAACAGGTTTGCAGATTTGCTCAGCATTTCTGTGAGGTCCTGGGGAAGGGGAAATCCCTCATCCTGGTAAACATCGTGCGACAAAGTGGGCATTACCCTGCTAAGGCTGCGGTGCCTCAAATATTCAAAGAAGAATTCACCCCCTGTGAGTGGCTGGCTGAGGTGCCATCCGTTGAGGAAGTACAGAAGGCGATCTGGAGGCTGAGACCAGGAAAGACACCGGGCAGAGTTGATCTCCCAAGCAAAATGCTGAGGGAGGGTGGCGTTTGATCACAGACTGCCCTATATGACATCATAATAATAGTCTGAACCACTGGACAGGTTCCACAGGACTGGAAGGATGCCCTGGTGGTCCCCCTTTTTAAGAAGGGAGACCGCACAGACTGTAACAACTACAGGGGCATCTCACTCCTCAGTGTGCCAGGAAAGGTCCTAGCAAGGATTATTCAACATCGGCTTGCCAGGCACGTTGAAGAGAGGTTCGCATGCCTCAATGTGGTTTCAGGAAAGGGCGGTTCTGCACAGATGCCATCTTTTCTGTCCATTTGCTACAGCAGAGATGTAGGGAATTTCAACAAGACATACATCTCTGCTTTATTGACCTGTTCAAGGCCTATTATACTATCAGTAGGCCTGGGCTCTGGGTTCTTCTTCGTGCTTCAGGAGTCCCTGACCCTCTGCTCACGATCATTAAGGACCTTCATGATAGTGAGCGGGCCCGGGTAAAACTACGTGGCCGGGAGTCGGATCCATTCCCTGTTCACCTGGGGTGCGACAGGGATGTCCTTTGGCTGCCACATTATTTAACATCTAGTTCGACAACGTAGTTCGTGAAGCCTTTGATGGCTGTACCGGAGGAATTTCCATCTGGTTCAGATACAATGGGAGGCTGATCGATGCCCGATTGCGGTCAAGGGATGGCTCCCTATTGCTAAACCATGTTTAATATGCCGATTATCTGGTAATTGCTGCTCACTCAGAGGAGGAGTTGGAGACGCTGCTGCTGAACCTGGAGCTTGCCACGAAGACATGGGGACTTACCATCAGCCCCGCCAAAACGAAGCACCTGCCTGGGTATTTTGTACCATCAGACACTCGAACCTACAACTCCTAATTGGTGATATGGCAGTTGTAGACAGAGTGGAATGCCTATGATTTATTCTGGGTTTAACCTGCAGGCTGGATTGTGTGAGGAGCTCTCATATCCTTGAAAGATCTTGACAAAGTCCCATCGGTGAGCTCATCCGGCAGGCAAGGCTTCATTGGCTGGGTCATGTAGTGGTGGTTGCTGTAGTGGTGGTGTTGGCAGTGGTGGAGGTGGTGGTGGTAGTGGTGTGGATGGCGGTGATGTAGGGGCTAGAGTTGTTAGCGAGCACCTACGACAGCCTGCACCGCACACGAGGGAGTGAGTGGCCAACACCTCACCCGGCCGCCTTTGTCTCTCTAGAGACGATGTTTTTTACGAACCGCACCAGCTACTCATTTGAGGCTGAGTCGACCTACGGGAGGCCCAGAACCGGTTCACATTATCGTCACTGGTTTTAGCCGAGAGCCTGGAATCATTGGAACGATGTGATTAACCATGCAAAAAAGATTTAACTACACTTATTTGCCAATATTATTTGACAGACAACTATTAGAGGTTTACCATGTTTAGTTGTTTTCTACTTGTCACAGGTTGAGTCACAAACCGTGCCTCTCCATAACAAAGGCTCACCCTCTTAAGCCTCACCTTACCGTATGAATAAAAAGTGTGCTGTACTTGGCCCTTACCCCCCCCCCCCCTGTTGGATGAAACGTACGTAAGCACGTTTCATCCAACACAATTATTTGTCGCCACCTAGTGGAATCTTTAATAAAAGAAACTTGAGTGGATTGTTTTAATAGTGAGATAGAAACAAACAAGATGTATTGTAAGAGTCACTTTATTTTTCATTAATATTAAAGAAGTGAAGTTGCCTTTACATGCTTAAGCTGTTAATTTATCCTTTGCATGGGTGGAACCTTATCCTTATCAATCATCCAGACATTTGCCCCCCCTGAGAGATTTTGCAGGAGCCGCCACTGGTCTTAAGCCTCACCTTACCATATGAATAAAAAGTGTGCCGTACTTGGCCCTTCCACTCTCCAACCATTATATATAAACGGAGTGGTAGCTCCTGCAATCTCTCATTTACTTGATACAGCTGTCGTGGCTGTGACGGTTCCACCTGAAGACGGAAGCTTGTGTTGCCTCCGAAACGTCGTGACTTTTATTTTATTTTACTTTTATTAATTTTAATGTTTTAACTACGTGACTTTACCGAAAAAAACCTAAGCATATGAATACAAACCCATATCGCCAGGGCCGTAGCGCTACCCTACACACGCGCATGCACAAAATCGTCCACGTGCATCTGCAGCAGTGCCCCCCACAGTCAAGATATTCACGTCCCTTTCTGCGAATACAAAACAACCTATTACCCCCCCCCCAGTCCAGCCACCCAACCAACAACCCCCATCATCCCTCCTCTGCCCACGTCTCAGCACAGCCATCCGTATCTCCGTGATTGATATCGTTGAGAATTCCTGCCGTGACTCGGCGCCTTGGTTGCCACGATCCGCCGCTCCACGGAAACAGTGCGGACACAGCGGCCGATGGATCGTCCCCGTCAAAACGCCACGCGTCGCGTCTCTCCGTGTGAGTCGGTGAGCGGGGGAGAAAGAGACGCATCGTAGACTCACACAGAGAACCATATACTCACGTAGAGAACCATAGACTCACGTAGAGAACCATAGACTCACACAGAGACCCGTAGACTCACACAGAGATCCATAGACTCACGCAGAGATCCATAGACTCACACAGAGATCCATAGGCTCACGCAGAGACCCATAAACTCACACAGAGACCCATAGACTCAGACAGAGACCCATAGACTCACACAGAGACCCGTAGACTCACACAGAGATCCATAGACTCACGCAGAGATCCATAGACTCACACAGAGACCCATAGACTCACACAGAGACCCGTAGACTCACACAGAGATCCATAGACTCACGCAGAGATCCATAGACTCACACAGAGACCCATAGACTCACACAGAGATCCATAGGCTCACGCAGAGACCCATAGACTCACACAGAGACCCATAGACTCAGACAGAGACCCATAGACTCACACAGAGACCCGTAGACTCACACAGAGATCCATAGACTCACGTAGAGAACCATAGACTCACACAGAGACCCATAGACTCAGACAGAGACCCATAGACTCACACAGAGATCCATAGACTCACACAGAGATCCATAGACTCACGCAGAGATCCATAGACTCACACAGAGACCCATAGACTCACGTAGAGAACCATAGACTCACGCAGAGATCCATAGACTCACGCAGAGAACCATAGACTCACACACAGAGACCCATAGACTCACGCAGAGATCCATAGACTCACACACAGAGACCCATACACTCACGCAGAGACCCATAGACTCACACACAGAGACCCATAGACTCACGCAGAGACCCATAGACTCACGCAGAGAACCATAGACTCAGACAGAGACCCATAGACTCACGCAGAGATCCATAGACTCACACAGAGACCCATAGACTCAGACAGAGATCCATAGACTCACGCAGAGAACCATAGACTCACGCAGAGACCCATAGACTCACACATAGACCCATAGACTCACGCAGAGACCCATAGACTCACACACAGAGACCCATAGACTCACGCAGAGACCCATAGACTCACGCAGAGACCCATAGACTCACACAGAGACCCATAGACTCACGCAGAGACCCGTAGACTCACACAGAGATCCATAGACTCACGCAAAGATCCATAGACTCACACAGAGACCCATAGACTCACACAGAGATCCATAGGCTCACGCAGAGACCCATAGACTCACGTAGATACCCATAGACTTACGCAGAGATCCATAGACTCACACAGAGACCCATAGACTCACACAGAGATCCATAGACTCACGCAGAGACCCATAGACTCACACAGAGACCCATAGACTCACACAGAGACCCATAGACTCACACAGAGATCCTTAGACTCACACAGAGACCCGTAGACTCAGACAGAGACCCATAGACTCACACAGAGAACCATAGACTCACACACAGACCCATAGACTCACGTAGAGAATCATAGACTCACACAGAGATCCATAGACTCACACAGAGACCCATAGACTCACACAGAGACCCATAGACTCACACAGAGACCCATAGACTCACACAGAGATCCATAGACTCACACAGAGACACATAGACTCACACAGAGAACCATAGACTCACACAGAGATCCATAGACTCACACAGAGACACATAGACTCACACAGAGAACCATAGACTCACACAGAGATCCATAGACTCACACAGAGAACCATAGACTCACGCATAGAACCAGAGACTCACGTAGAGAACCATAGACTCATAGAACCATAGACTCAGATAGAGACCCATAGAATCACAAAGAGAACCATAGACTCACGCAGAGACCCAAAGACTCACACAGAGACCCATAGACTCACGCAGAGACCCATAGACTCACACACAGAGACCCATAGACTCACGCAGAGACCCATAGGCTCACACACAGAGACCCATAGACTCACGCAGAGACCCATAGACTCACGCAGAGAACCATAGACTCAGACAGAGACCCATAGACTCACGCAGAGATCCATAGACTCACACAGAGACCCATAGACTCAGACAGAAATCCATAGACTCACGCAGAGAACCATAGACTCACGCAAAGACCCATAGACTCACACATAGACCCATAGACTCACGCAGAGACCCATAGACTCACACACAGAGACCCATAGACTCACGCAGAGACCCATAGACTCACGCAGAGACCCATAGACTCACGCAGAGACCCATAGACTCACGCAGAGACCCATAGACTCACGCAGAGACCCATAGACTCACACAGAGACCCGTAGACTCACACAGAGATCCATAGACTCACGCAGAGATCCATAGACTCACACAGAGACCCATAGACTCACACAGAGATCCTTAGACTCACACAGAGACCCGTAGACTCAGACAGAGACCCATAGACTCACACAGAGAACCATAGACTCACACACAGACCCATAGACTCACGTAGAGAACCATAGACTCACACAGAGATCCATAGACTCACACAGAGACCCATAGACTCACACAGAGACCCATAGACTCACACAAAGACCCATAGACTCACACAGAGATCCATAGACTCACACAGAGACACATAGACTCACACAGAGAAGCATAGACTCACACAGAGATCCATAGACTCACACAGAGACACATAGACTCACACAGAGAACCATAGACTCACACAGAGATCCATAGACTCACACAGAGAACCATAGACTCACGCATAGAACCAGAGACTCACGTAGAGAACCATAGACTCATAGAACCATAGACTCAGACAGAGACCCATAGAATCACAAAGAGAACCATAGACTCACGCAGAGACCCAAAGACTCACACAGAGACCCATAGACTCACGCATAGATCCATAGACTCACACAGATAACCATAGACTCACTTAGAGAACCATAGACTCATAGAACCATAGACTCAGACAGAGACCCATAGACTCACACAGATAACCATAGACTCACGCAGAGACCCAAAGACTCACACAGAGACCCATAGACTCACACATAGATCCATAGACTCACACAGATAACCATAGACTCACTTAGAGAACCATAGACTCATAGAACCATAGACTCAGACAGAGACCCATAGACTCACACAGATAACCATAGACTCACGCAGAGACCCAAAGACTCACACAGAGACCCATAGACTCACACATAGATCCATAGACTCACACAGATAACCATAGACTCACTTAGAGAACCATAGACTCATAGAACCATAGACTCAGACAGAGACCCATAGACTCACACAGATAACCATAGACTCACGCAGAGACCCAAAGACTCACACAGAGACCCATAGACTCACACATAGATCCATAGACTCACACAGATAACCATAGACTCACTTAGAGAACCATAGACTCACGTAGAGAACCATAGACTCATAGAACCATAGACTCAGACAGAGACCCATAGACTCACACAGAGAACCATAGACTCACGCAGAGACCCAAAGACTCACACAGAGACCCATAGACTCACACAGAGACCCATAGACTCACACAGAGACCCATAGACTCACACAGATAACTTTAGACTCACGTAGAGAACCATAGACTCATATAACCATAGACTCATAGAACCATAGACTCAGACAGAGACCCATAGACTCAGACAGAGACCCATAGACTCACACAGAGACCCATAGACTCACACAGAGACCTATAGACTCACACAGAGTGGAGTGGCCGGGATGGGATGGAAGATTTCGGAGCGCAGTTCCATCATTTCAGACTGGAGTCAATCCCCGTACAAAAAAAAGACAAAGATCCACCCTCCTGTATAGCCTTTAACAGACTGTTGGGGCAAGTGCTGTAAGCGAGCATCTCTGAAGGCCGGCATGGCACACGAGGGGGTGGGTTGCCAGCTCCACGCCCGGCCGCCTTTGTCTCCCCAGTGGCGATGTTTACTACACACCGCACCAGGTACTCATTTGAGGCTGAGTCGACCTAGGGGAGGCACCGGACCGGTTCAAATAATCGTCACCGGGTGTTGGCCGTGAGCGCGAATCGAACCCCGGGTGGCCGGGTTCGTAGCGCGGCCTAGCGCTAACCGCTGCACCACCGCTCCACCACCGCTACACGCGCACGCTTAGACAGCGGCTGCCCATTGCGCTTGTAAACATACAGATACATCGGCGGTCCGCAGAAACTTATCTCACTCGGAGAGTGGGTGTGGGTGTTGGGGGTTGAATGGAACTTTGAGAGGCGTTAGGGGGGGGGGTGGGGGTGTGTGTGGGGGGGGGCTGGAGCCATTTCCTCGTCGAGTTTATATGCTGATGGAAACAGCCTCGTTTTATCTGGCCCGAGATGAGAGTGGGTAGCGATGGGGAAATTGCGACGAGTCAGCATCGGTTCGCCGGGGGGATTTGTCCCTGCTGAGTGGGACTCTCGAAGAAGGCTGGACGAGACGGCTTACCGAGTGAGGAGAGGTCGCAAACGGGTTTTGATTCCTTACCCGTACCCATACCCGGCCGCGCCAGGGTCGCAAACGGGTACCCGTACCTGGCCGTACCCGTACCCTACCCGTACCCGGGAGGTACGGGTAGGGTACGGGTATCGGGCACCTGATTGCGACCTCTGGGATGAAGCCATGTTGCAGGCGCGGGTGGGTTGATTTTAGGAACTTGAATTGTGAGAAGAGACAAGACGTTAGGAAATGAGTGACAAATGGTGACTCACCAGTGACTCACGGCCTACCCGTACCCGTACCCGGCCGCACCAGGGTCGCAAACGGGTACCTGTACCCGGCCGGGTACGGGTAGCCGGGTATTGGGTAGGGTACGGGTATCGGGTACCCGGTTGCGACCTCTGCGAGTGAGCCTCTAGGATGTTGACTACCTCGCCTGGTACACAGGAGGTCGTGGGTTCAGATCCCGACCACGACGATGCCTGCTGCTGTATATTTAGAGTTTGCGTGTCTCTCACTCATCATCATCATCACGGTGGCTAGGAGATGTTGACTTCCTCGCCTGGTATACAGGAGGTCGTGGGTTCAGATCCCGACCCTGACGATGCCTGCTGTTGTATATTTGGAGTTTGCGTGTCTCTCTCTCTCTATCCTCTCTGTGTTTGTATGGAATTTGTCCCCTGCACGTTGAGAATCAACGCCCTTGAGCAGCTACCATTTGTGGTCGCCAGGGTCTCTTCTGAATAAGAGCTTCTTTTTGGCTCATTGGGACCTCAGCTGG
The DNA here is from genome assembly GCF_964198595.1 of Lampetra fluviatilis. NCBI lineage: Eukaryota > Metazoa > Chordata > Hyperoartia > Petromyzontiformes > Petromyzontidae > Lampetra > Lampetra fluviatilis. The sequence continues at coordinate 5,172,167 of NC_136338.1, forward strand.
AAAAATAATGATATTAAAAACTAAGTTTATAGTTGTGTTTGAGAATTCGAATAGGTGACGAAGGCGTTTTAATTGCAGCACCCGCGGTTTTGGAACAAACTTGTTTCCTACACTTAGTCTCGTAAATCTTAATATTCTCCCACTGTCGTAGGTAGCCCTACCGCGCAAATCGGAGGTGTGGGGGCAAGGACAACAAACTGAACAACAACAACAAACTAAACAACAACAACAACAAGAAGCAGTTCTTCATAATCAAGGTTTGTAGAAGCAGTTCTACAGAAACGAGTTTGTTAATGTAGGCGACGATTTAAAAGTGCAGCACAGCTCCCAGCGGCTTGCGAATGTCGGAAGAGAGGAACGCTCCAGACGGCCACTTCGTCAATATCACCACCACCACCATCAACATCATCATTAACATCACAACCATTAACATCACCACCATCACCATTAACATCACCAAGACCACCATCAACATCACCACCATCACCACCATCAACACCATCACCATCACCACCATCAACAACATCACCATCACCACCATCAACATCACAACCAACATCACAACCATCAACATCACCACCATCACCACCACCACCATCATCACAACCATCAAGATCACCACCATCACCACCATCAACATCACCACCACCACCATCAACATCACCACCACCACTATCAACATCACTACCACCACAACCATCAACATCACTACCAACATCACAACAATTAACATCACCACCATCACCACCACCACCACCATCATCACAACCATCAACATCGACACCAACATCACATCATGTAGTGTATAGTGTAGTGTATTGTGTAGTGTATAGTGTAGTGTATTGTGTAGTGTATAGTGTAGTGTATTGTGTAGTGTATCATGCAGTGTATAGTGTAGTGTATAGTAGTGATTCATGTAGTGTATAGTGTGGTGTATAGTGTAGTGTATAGCAGTGCAGTGTATAGTGTAGTGTATAGTGTAGTGTATAGTAGTGTATAGTGTAGTGTATAGTAGTGTATAGTGTAGTGTATAGTAGTGTATAGTGTAGTGTATAGTGTAGTGTATAGTGTAGTGTATGGAAGTGTATAGTGTAGTGTATAGTGGTGTATAGTGTAGTGTATAGTGTAGTGTATATTGTAGTGTATAGTGTAGTGTATAGTGTAGTGTATAGTGTAGTGTAGTGTGTAGTGTAGTGTGTAGTGTAGTGTATAGTGTAGTGTATAGTGTAGTGTATAGTGTAGTGTATAGTAGTGTATAGTGTAGTGTATAGTAGTGTATAGTGTAGTGTATAGTGTAGTGTATAGTGTAGTGTCTATTGTAGTGTATAGTGTAGTGTATTGTGTAGTGTATAGTGTAGTGTATAGTGTAGTGTATAGCGTAGTGTATAGTGTAGTGTAGTGTATAGTAGTGTATAGTGTAGTGTATAGTGTAGTGTATAGTGTAGTGTATAGTAGTGTATAGTGTAGTGTATAGTAGTGTATAGTGTAGTGTATAGTGTAGTGTATAGTAGTGTATAGTGTAGAGTATAGTGTAGTGTATAGTGTAGTGTATAGTGTAGAGTATAGTGTAGTGTATAGTAGTGTATCTAGCATAACTACCGTTACGAGCATAACGGACGTAGCTTTGCACAACTTTCGTAACCAGCATAACTCCGGTAATGATGATGAGAGGGATCTGATCCCACGACCTCCTGCATACCAGGCGAAGAAGTTAACATCTCCTAGCCACCATGATTATGATGAAGAGAGAGAGAGAGACACACAAACTCCAAATGTACAGCAGCTGACATCGTCAGGGTCGGGATCGAACCCACGACCTCCCGTACACCAGGCGAGGTAGTTAACATCTCCTATCCACCGTGATGATGATGATGAGAGAGAGACACGCAAACTCCAAATATACAGCAGCAGCAGGCGTATTCAAAGTCAGAATCGAACCCACGACCTCCTGTATACCAGGCGAGGTAGTTAACATCTCCTATCCACCGTGATGATGATGATGATGAGAGAGACACAAACTCCAAATATACAGCAGCAGCAGGCATCGTCAGGGTCGGGATCGAACTCACGTCTCTCCTTGCCAGACAGGCGCCGTGGTTGACATCTGGCACCTGAAGAGAGAAACATCGATTCGTGAGTCTCGTCCACGACTTCTTGGGTTAACCGTTCGAAGCAGGCGAAGAAGATGATGAGGATAACATCGCAATTGACATCGCTCCTCGCCGCATGCAGGTTAAACTAATGAATGGGTCAACGAGAGAGTTGCGTGAGCGGGCACTGATTGCCTTGCGGATTATAGACCGAGGAGGGATTTGACTCCCGTTCCTCGAACGAACCCATTGCGATAGCAAAGACAAAGGTTTCGATTGAAAGCTTCTTTCGTGACTGCAGAGATTCATCTTCTTGGTTCTTTCGGTAAAGTCACGTAGAAGGGAAATGAAAAAAATGATAAAAATAAAACATCATAAAATAATTCTCACGACGTTTCGGCCACAACGCAAGCAGCCGTCCTCAGGTGGAGAACAGGTCTGTCGAGAAGACAGACGGCTGCTTGCGTTGTGGCCGACACGTCGTGAGAAATATTTTATTATGTTTTATTTTTATTATTTTATTATTTCCCTTCTACGTGACTTTACCGAAAGAACCAAGAAGATAAAGACAAAGGTCCCACCCCACCAAGTGTAGCCTTCAGGGGCAAGTGCAAGTGAGCGAGTTAGGGGGCACGAGTAGAATGCCAGCACACACCACCACGCCCGGCCGCCTTTGTCTCCCCAATGGCGATGGTGTTTAACGCACAAGACAGGGCATTGATTTGAGGCTGAGCTGACCTAGGCGGACACTCACTCCCACCTCCTCGTGCGAGGCCGACTCGTCACGACAAAAACAAAGATGCCCCGTGTAGCCTTCAACAGACTGTAGGGGCAAGTGCTGTTAGCGAGCAGCACCTATGAAGGCCGGCACAGCACACGAGGGGGTGGGTGGCCAGCACCACGCCGGGCCGCCTTTGTCTCCCCAGTGGCGATGTTTACTACACACCGCACCAGGTACTGATTTGAGGCTGAGTCGACCTAGGGGAGGTCCAGGACCGGTTCAGATAATCGTCACTGGTGTTGGCCGTGAGCGGGAATCTTACTCGGAGCCGCCGGGTTCGTAGCGCAGCGTAGCGCTAACCGCTGCACCACCGCTCCCCAATCCCTTACACACACACGCACACACACACGCACGCACACACACACGCACACACACACGCACACACACACGCACACACACACATACAGGCACAACACGCACACACACACGCACACGCACGCACGCAAACACACGCACACAAACACAATACACAGACGCAACCACAAACACAGGCACAACACACACACACACGAACACAGACGCACACACGCACACACACACGCACAAACACACGCACACACACTTTCACGCACAATACACACACATACACACGCACACACGCACACACACACAGCACACACGCACACAGACGCACACACACTTACACGCACAACACACACACGCACACACAACATACAAACGCACACACACGCACAACACACACACACACGCACACACACACAAACACACGCACACACACGCACACGCACACACAACATACAAACGCACACACACGCACAACACACACACGCACAAACGCACACACACGCAAAAAAGACACACGCACACAAACACAACACACAGACGCACGCACACGCGCACACACACGCACACACGTATACACACACGCACACACGTACACACACACGCACACACACACACGCACACACGTACACACACACGTACACACACACACGTACACACACACACGCACACACACACACGTACACACACACACACACACGTACACACACACACACACACGCACACACACGTACACACACGCACACAAACACGTGCACACACACAAGCACACACACACGTTCACACACACACGTGCACACACACGTACACAAACACGTACACACACACGTATACACACACACGCACACACGTACACACACACACACGTACACACACACACACGTACACACACACACACGTACACACACACACACGTGCACACACACGTACACAAACACGTACACACACACACACGTTCACACAAACACGCGCACGCACACACGTGCACACACACGTACACAAACACGTGCACACACACGCACACACACACACGTGCACACACGTACACACACACGTGCACACACACACACTCAATTCACATCAAATTCACATCACCCCCCAAGTGCAGGATTAATTCTCTCCCCTTTGAATGTCAATTTAATCCTCTTTGAGTGCAGTCAGTGGGAATCGTCACACGAACACACACGTAGCAAAGACAAAGCCCCCCCCCCCCAACCCACACCGGTATAGCCTTCACGAACTGTAGGGGCAAGTGCTGTTAGCGAGTAGCTGCAGTACCTACGAAGGCCGGGCAAAGATCCCCCGTATAGCCTTCACGAACTGTAGGGGCAAGTGCTGTTAGCGATTAGTAGCAGCTGCACTGACACACACACACTGCATTTGTATGTCGTGGAAGGAATGGCACATCTGCGGTAGAGTATGAATAAAGTAATGTTAGTATGAATGAGGAGGAAATGTAAGAAGTATAGCTGGGCTTAATCCTGGGATTAAAACATTTTCGCGTTAAAAAAAAACCACCCCAAGTGGAGGAGCCTTGTAAGAGCACAGCAGCTATTACAGAGCTCAACGTTATCGTAGTGAGTGTGGTGGTGTGCGTGTGTGCGTGTGTGTGCGTGTGTGCGTGCGAGTTTTCGTGTGTTATTGTGTGTGAGTGCGTGTGCGCCTGTGCGTGTGTGTGTGTTTGTGTGTGTGAGTGTGTGCGTGTGTGCGTGAATGTGTGTGTTTGTGTGTGTGTGAGTGCGTGTGTGTTTGTGTGTGTGAGTGTGTGCGTGTGTGCGTGAATGTGTGTGTTTGTGTGTGTGTGAGTGCGTGTGTGTTTGTGTGTGTGAGTGTGTGCGTGTGTGCGTGAATGTGTGTGTTTGTGTGTGTGTGAGTGCGTGTGTCTTTGTGTATGTGTGTGAGTGCGTGCGTGAATGTGTGTGTTTGTGTGTGTGTGTGTGTGTGCGTGTGAGTGCGTGTGTCTTTGTGTATGTGTGTCAGTGCGTGCGTGAATGTGTGTGTTTGTGTGTGTGTGCGTGTGATGGTGAGTGCGTGTGTGTATGTGTGTGAGTGCGTGCGTGAATGTGTGTGTTTGTGTGTGTGTGCGTGTGCGTGTGTGTGTTTGTGTATGTGTGTAAGTGCGTGCGTGAATGTGTGTGTTTGTGTGTGTGTGCGTGTGAGTGCGTGTGTCTTTGTGTATGTGTGTGAGTGCGTGCGTGAATGTGTGTGTTTGTGTGTGTGTGTGTGTGTGCGTGTGAGTGCGTGTGTCTTTGTGTATGTGTGTCAGTGCGTGCGTGAATGTGTGTGTTTGTGTGTGTGTGCGTGTGATGGTGAGTGCGTGTGTGTATGTGTGTGAGTGCGTGCGTGAATGTGTGTGTTTGTGTGTGTGTGCGTGTGCGTGTGTGTGTGTTTGTGTGTGTGAGGGTGTGCGTGTGTGCGTGAATGTGTGTGTTTGTGTGTGTGTGCGTGTGAGTGCGTGCGTGAATGTGTGTGTTTGTGTGTGTGTGCGTGTGATGGTGAGTGCGTGTGTGTATGTGTGTGAGTGCGTGCGTGAATGTGTGTGTTTGTGTGTGTGTGCGTGTGATGGTGAGTGCATGTGTGTATGTGTGTGAGTGCGTGCGTGAATGTGTGTGTTTGTGTGTGTGTGCGTGTGAGTGCGTGTGTGTTTGTGTATGTGTGTGAGTGCGTGCGTGAATGTGTGTGTTTGTGTGTGTGTGCGTGTGTGCGCGTGTGTGTTTGTGTATGTGTGAGTGCGTGCCTGCGTGAATGTGTGTGTGCGTGCGTGCGTGTACGTGTGTGTGTGCGTGTGGGAGTTTGTATGTGTGTGTGCGTGCGTGAGTGTACATGTGTGTTAGTTTGTGTGTGTGCGTGTGTGGGAGTTTGTGTGTGTGCGTTTGTGTATGTGTGCGCGCTTGTGAGTATGGCCTCCCCTAGATCGATTACCTAGTGCGGTGTGTAAACATCGCCACTGGGGAGACAAAGGCGGCCGGGCGTGGTGCTGGCCACCCACCCCCTCGTGTGCCGTGCCGGCCTTCATAGGTGCTACTCGCTGACAGCACTTGCCCCTACAGTCTGTTAGAGGCTACACGGGGGATCTTTGTCTGTGTCTACCTTCACAGGTGCTGATCGCTAACAGCACTTGCCCCTACAGTCTATTAGAGGCTACACAGGGGATCTTTGTCTGTGTCTACCTTCACAGGTGCTGATCGCTAAAAGCACTTGCCCCTACAGTCTGTTAGAGGCTACACGGGGGATCTTTGCCTTTGTATCCCTTCACAGGAGCTGCTACTCGCTAACAGCACTTGCCCCTACAGTCTGTTAGAGGCTACACGGGGGATCTTTGCCTTTGTATCCCTTCACAGGAGCTGCTACTCGCTAACAGCACTTGCCCCTACAGTCTGTTAGAGGCTACACGGGGGATCTTTGCCTTTGTATCCCTTCACAGGAGCTGCTACTCGCTAACTGCACTTGCCCCTACAGTCTGTTAGAGGCTACACGGGGGATCTTTGTCTGTGTCTACCTTCACAGGAGCTGCTACTCGCTAACAGCACTTGCCCCTACAGTCTGTTAGAGGCTACACGGGGGATCTTTGTCTGTGTCTACCTTCACAGGTGCTGATCGCTAACAGCACTTGCCCCTACAGTCTGTTAGAGGCTACACGGGGGATCTTTGCCTTTGTATCCCTTCACAGGAGCTGCTACTCGCTAACTGCACTTGCCCCTACAGTCTGTAAGAGGCTACACGGGGGATCTTTGTCTGTGTCTACCTTCACAGGTGCTGATCGCTAACAGCACTTGCCCCTACAGTCTGTTAGAGGCTACACGGGGGATCTTTGCCTTTGTATCCCTTCACAGGAGCTGCTACTCGCTAACAGCACTTGCCCCTACAGTCTGTTAGAGGCTACACGGGGGATCTTTGCCTTTGTATCCCTTCACAGGAGCTGCTACTCGCTAACAGCACTTGCCCCTACAGTCTGTTAGAGGCTACACGGGGGATCTTTGCCTTTGTATCCCTTCACAGGAGCTGCTACTCGCTAACAGCACTTGCCCCTACAGTCTGTTAGAGGCTACACGGGGGATCTTTGTCTGTGTCTACCTTCACAGGAGCTGCTACTCGCTAACAGCACTTGCCCCTACAGTCTGTTAGAGGCTACACGGGGGATCTTTGTCTGTGTCTACCTTCATAGGTGCTGATCGCTAAAAGCACTTGCCCCTACAGTCTGTTAGAGGCTACACGGGGGATCTTTGCCTTTGTATCCCTTCACAGGAGCTGCTACTCGCTAACAGCACTTGCCCCTACAGTCTGTTAGAGGCTACACGGGGGATCTTTGCCTTTGTATCCCTTCACAGGAGCTGCTACTCGCTAACAGCACTTGCCCCTACAGTCTGTTAGAGGCTACACGGGGGATCTTTGCCTTTGTATCCCTTCACAGGAGCTGCTACTCGCTAACAGCACTTGCCCCTACAGTCTGTTAGAGGCTACACGGGGGATCTTTGCCTTTGTATCCCTTCACAGGAGCTGCTACTCGCTAACAGCACTTGCCCCTACAGTCTGTTAGAGGCTACACGGGGGATCTTTGCCTTTGTATCCCTTCACAGGAGCTGCTACTCGCTAACAGCACTTGCCCCTACAGTCTGTTAGAGGCTACACGGGGGATCTTTGCCTTTGTATCCCTTCACAGGAGCTGCTACTCGCTAACAGCACTTGCCCCTACAGTCTGTTAGAGGCTACACGGGGGATCTTTGCCTTTGTATCCCTTCACAGGAGCTGCTACTCGCTAACAGCACTTGCCCCTACAGTCTGTTAGAGGCTACACGGGGGATCTTTGCCTTTGTATCCCTTCACAGGAGCTGCTACTCGCTAACAGCACTTGCCCCTACAGTCTGTTAGAGGCTACACGGGGGATCTTTGCCTTTGTATCCCTTCACAGGAGCTGCTACTCGCTAACAGCACTTGCCCCTACAGTCTGTTAGAGGCTACACGGGGGATCTTTGCCTTTGTATCCCTTCACAGGAGCTGCTACTCGCTAACAGCACTTGCCCCTACAGTCTGTTAGAGGCTACACGGGGGATCTTTGCCTTTGTATCCCTTCACAGGAGCTGCTACTCGCTAACAGCACTTGCCCCTACAGTCTGTTAGAGGCTACACGGGGGATCTTTGCCTTTGTATCCCTTCACAGGAGCTGCTACTCGCTAACAGCACTTGCCCCTACAGTCTGTTAGAGGCTACACGGGGGATCTTTGCCTTTGTATCCCTTCACAGGAGCTGCTACTCGCTAACAGCACTTGCCCCTACAGTCTGTTAGAGGCTACACGGGGGATCTTTGCCTTTGTATCCCTTCACAGGAGCTGCTACTCGCTAACAGCACTTGCCCCTACAGTCTGTTAGAGGCTACACGGGGGATCTTTGCCTTTGTATCCCTTCACAGGAGCTGCTACTCGCTAACAGCACTTGCCCCTACAGTCTGTTAGAGGCTACACGGGGGATCTTTGCCTTTGTATCCCTTCACAGGAGCTGCTACTCGCTAACAGCACTTGCCCCTACAGTCTGTTAGAGGCTACACGGGGGATCTTTGCCTTTGTATCCCTTCACAGGAGCTGCTACTCGCTAACAGCACTTGCCCCTACAGTCTGTTAGAGGCTACACGGGGGATCTTTGCCTTTGTATCCCTTCACAGGAGCTGCTACTCGCTAACAGCACTTGCCCCTACAGTCTGTTAGAGGCTACACGGGGGATCTTTGCCTTTGTATCCCTTCACAGGAGCTGCTACTCGCTAACAGCACTTGCCCCTACAGTCTGTTAGAGGCTACACGGGGGATCTTTGCCTTTGTATCCCTTCACAGGAGCTGCTACTCGCTAACAGCACTTGCCCCTACAGTCTGTTAGAGGCTACACGGGGGATCTTTGCCTTTGTATCCCTTCACAGGAGCTGCTACTCGCTAACAGCACTTGCCCCTACAGTCTGTTAGAGGCTACACGGGGGATCTTTGCCTTTGTATCCCTTCACAGGAGCTGCTACTCGCTAACAGCACTTGCCCCTACAGTCTGTTAGAGGCTACACGGGGGATCTTTGCCTTTGTATCCCTTCACAGGAGCTGCTACTCGCTAACAGCACTTGCCCCTACAGTCTGTTAGAGGCTACACGGGGGATCTTTGCCTTTGTATCCCTTCACAGGAGCTGCTACTCGCTAACAGCACTTGCCCCTACAGTCTGTTAGAGGCTACACGGGGGATCTTTGCCTTTGTATCCCTTCACAGGAGCTGCTACTCGCTAACAGCACTTGCCCCTACAGTCTGTTAGAGGCTACACGGGGGATCTTTGCCTTTGTATCCCTTCACAGGAGCTGCTACTCGCTAACAGCACTTGCCCCTACAGTCTGTTAGAGGCTACACGGGGGATCTTTGCCTTTGTATCCCTTCACAGGAGCTGCTACTCGCTAACAGCACTTGCCCCTACAGTCTGTTAGAGGCTACACGGGGGATCTTTGCCTTTGTATCCCTTCACAGGAGCTGCTACTCGCTAACAGCACTTGCCCCTACAGTCTGTTAGAGGCTACACGGGGGATCTTTGCCTTTGTATCCCTTCACAGGAGCTGCTACTCGCTAACAGCACTTGCCCCTACAGTCTGTTAGAGGCTACACGGGGGATCTTTGTCTGTGTCTACCTTCACAGGAGCTGCTACTCGCTAACAGCACTTGCCCCTACAGTCTGTTAGAGGCTACACGGGGGATCTTTGCCTTTGTTTCCCTTCACAGGAGCTGCTACTCGCTAACAGCACTTGCCCCTACAGTCTGTTAGAGGCTACACGGGGGATCTTTGTCTGTGTCTACCTTCACAGGAGCTGCTACTCGCTAACAGCACTTGCCCCTACAGTCTGTTAGAGGCTACACGGGGGATCTTTGCCTTTGTTTCCCTTCACAGGAGCTGCTACTCGCTAACAGCACTTGCCCCTACAGTCTGTTAGAGGCTACACGGGGGATCTTTGCCTTTGTTTCCCTTCACAGGAGCTGCTACTCGCTAACAGCACTTGCCCCTACAGTCTGTTAGAGGCTACACGGGGGATCTTTGCCTTTGTTTCCCTTCACAGGAGCTGCTACTCGCTAACAGCACTTGCCCCTACAGTCTGTTAGAGGCTACACGGGGGATCTTTGCCTTTGTATCCCTTCACAGGAGCTGCTACTCGCTAACAGCACTTGTCCCTACAGTCTGTTAGAGGCTACACGGGGGATCTTTGCCTTTGTATCCCTTCACAGGAGCTGCTACTCGCTAACAGCACTTGCCCCTACAGTCTGTTAGAGGCTACACGGGGGATCTTTGCCTTTGTATCCCTTCACAGGAGCTGCTACTCGCTAACAGCACTTGCCCCTACAGTCTGTTAGAGGCTACACGGGGGATCTTTGCCTTTGTATCCCTTCACAGGAGCTGCTACTCGCTAACAGCACTTGCCCCTACAGTCTGTTAGAGGCTACACGGGGGATCTTTGCCTTTGTATCCCTTCACAGGAGCTGCTACTCGCTAACAGCACTTGCCCCTACAGTCTGTTAGAGGCTACACGGGGGATCTTTGCCTTTGTATCCCTTCACAGGAGCTGCTACTCGCTAACAGCACTTGCCCCTACAGTCTGTTAGAGGCTACACGGGGGATCTTTGCCTTTGTATCCCTTCACAGGAGCTGCTACTCGCTAACAGCACTTGCCCCTACAGTCTGCACACTTTGCTGGTCGGCTCTTACTCGACACTCACCTCCGGGTAGGGAAGGGAGTTTTACTTCCCATCTGAGAGTGACCCACCAACCCTAAGCTGTCGCTGCTTCCACAGCGCCTGGTTTGCAACGGGCAGCCACGTGCAGTGGCATAGCCACCACCACCAACAACAACAACAACAACACCACCATCACCACCACTACCATCATCACCACCACCACTACCATCATCACCACCACCATCACCAGCAACACCATCACAACCAACATCACCACTATCACCACCACCACTACCACCACCACCAACACCATCATCACCACCACCACCAATACCACCACCAACACCACCATCACCACCAACACCACCATCACCACCACCATCACCACCACCACCACCACCACCATCACCACCACCAACACTACCATCACCAGCACCACCATCACCACCACCAACACCACTACCACCATCACCACCAACACCATCACCACCAACACCACCAACACCACCACCATCACCACCACCACCACCACCATCGCCACCACCACCATCACCACCACCATCATCACCACCAACACCATCACCACCAACACCACCACCACCACTACCATCACCACCACCACAATCACCATCACCACCACCATCACCAACACCACTACCACCATCACCCCCACCACCAACACCACAACCACCGCCACTACCACCGCCACCACCACCACCATCACCACCATCGCCACCATCAACACCATGACCACCACCAACACCATCATCACTACCATCATCAACACCATCATCACCACCATCATCACCACCATCACCACCACCATCACCACCACCATCACCACCACCATCACTACCATCGCCACCATCGCCATCACCACCACCATGACCACCATCAACACGACCACCGCCATCACCACCACTATCACTACCATCAACACCACAACCATCATCAAAACCACCATCGCCACCATCACCACCGCCACCACCACTTTGACCACCACCAAAACCAATCCCCGACATTCGCCATTGAGTGACAATGACGTCACCACGGCACCTGTGCCAGGCTAGGTGCACTTTGATGCTACCAT
>NC_136338.1:5189110-5209110 GCF_964198595.1 Lampetra fluviatilis
AGAGTGAGCGAGAGAGTGGGCGAGAGAGTGAGCGAGAGAGTGACCGAGAGAGCGAGAGAGTGAGCGAGAGAGTGACCGAGATGGTGAGCGAGAGAGTGAGCGAGAGAGTGAGCGAGAGAGTGAGCGAGAGAGTGACCGAGATGGTGAGCGAGAGAGTGAGCGAGAGAGTGGGCGAGAGAGTGAGCGAGAGAGTGACCGAGAGAGTGACCGAGAGAGTGAGCGAGAGAGTGAGCGAGAGAGTGAGCGAGAGAGTGAGCGAGAGAGTGGGCGAGAGAGTGAGCGAGCGAGTGAGCGAGCGAGTGAGCGAGAGAGTGAGCGAAAGAGTGACCGAGAGAGTGACCGAGAGAGTGACCGAGAGAGTGAGCGAGAGAGTGACCGAGAGAGTGAGCGAGAGAGTGAGCGAGAGAGTGGGCGAGAGAGTGAGGGAGAGAGTGACCGAGAGAGTGACCGAGAGAGTGAGCGAGAGAGTGAGCGAGAGAGTGAGCGAGAGAGTGAGCGAGAGAGTGAGCGAGAGAGTGAGCGAGAGAGTAACCGAGAGAGTGAGCGAGAGAGTGACCGAGAGAGTGACCGAGAGAGTGACCGAGAGAGTGACCGAGAGAGTGACCGAGAGAGTGACCGAGAGAGTGAGCGAGAGAGTGAGCGAGAGAGTGAGCGAGAGAGTGAGCGAGAGAGTACCGAGAGAGTGACCGAGAGAGTGACCGAGAGAGTGAGCGAGAAAGTGAGCGAGAGAGTGAGCGAGAGAGTGAGCGAGAGAGTGAGCGAGAGAGTGACCGAGAGAGTGACCGAGAGAGTGAGCGAGAGAGTGAGCGAGAGAGTGACCGAGAGAGTGACCGAGAGAGTGACCGAGAGAGTGAGCGAGAGAGTGAGCGAGAGAGTGAGCGAGAGAGTGAGCGAGAGAGTGACCGAGAGAGTGAGCGAGAGAGTGAGCGAGAGAGTGACCGAGAGAGTGAGCGAGAGAGTGAGCGAGAGAGTGAGCGAGAGAGTGAGCGAGAGAGTGAGCGAGAGAGTGGGCGAGAGAGTGAGCGAGAGAGTGAGCGAGAGAGTGAGCGAGAGAGTGAGCGAGAGAGTGAGCGAGAGAGTGAGCGAGAGAGTGACCGAGAGAGTGAGCGAGAGAGTGAGCGAGAGAGTGAGCGAGAGAGTGAGCGAGAGAGTGAGCGAGAGAGTGAGCGAGAGAGTGACCGAGAGAGTGAGCGAGAGAGTGAGCGAGAGAGTGGGCGAGAGAGTGAGCGAGAGAGTGAGCGAGAGAGTGAGCGAGAGAGTGAGCGAGAGAGTGACCGAGAGAGTGAGCGAGAGAGTGACCGAGAGAGTGACCGAGAGAGTGAGCGAGACAGTGAGCGAGAGAGTGAGCGAGAGAGTGAGCGAGAGAGTGAGCGAGAGAGTGACCGAGAGAGTGAGCGAGAGAGTGACCGAGAGAACGAGCGAGAGAGTGACCGAGAGAGTGAGCGAGAGAGTGAGCGAGAGAGTGAGCGAGAGAGTGACCGAGAGAGTGAGCGAGAGAGTGAGCGAGAGAGTGACCGAGAGAGTGAGCGAGTGTGCCCGAGAGAGTGAGCGAGAGAGTGACCGAGTAGAGTGAGGCGGAGGGAGAGTGAGCGAGAGAGTGAGCGAGAGAGTGACGAGAGAGTGAGCGAGAGAGTGGGCGAGAGAGTGACCGTGAGTGTGAGCGAGAGAGTGAGATGAGTGAGCGAGAGCTGTGAGCGAGAGAGTGAGCGAGAGAGTGAGCGAGAGAGTGGGCGAGAGAGTGAGCGAGAGAGTGGCGAGAGAGTGAGCGAGAGACGTGAGCGAGAGAGTGAGCGAGAGAGTGAGCGAGAGAGTGAGCGAGAGAGTGAGAGAGTGAGCGAGAGAGTGAGCGAAAGAGTGAGCGAGAGAGTGAGCGAGAGAGTGTGAGCGAGAGAGTGGCGAGAGAGAGTGGGCGAGGAGACGTGAGCGAGAGAGTGAGCGAGAGAGACCGAGAGCGAGAAGTGAGCGAGAGAGTGAGCGAGAGAGTGGGCGAGAGAGTGACCGAGAGAGTGAGCGAGAGAGTGAGCGAGAGAGTGAGCGAGAGAATGAGCGAGAGAGTGAGCGAGAGAGTGAGCGAGAGAGTGACCGAGAGAGTGACCGAGAGAGTGACCGAGAGAGAGCGAGAGAGTGAGCGAGAGAGTGAGCGAGAGAGTGAGCGAGAGAGTGAGGCGAAGAGAGGAGTGAGCGAGAGAGTGAGCGAGAGATGTGAGCGAGAGAGTGAGCGAGAGTGAGCGAGAGAGTGAGCGAGAGAGTGAGCGAGAGAGTGAGCGGAGAGAGTGAGCGAGAGAGTGAGCGAGAAGTGACCGAGAGAAAGAGCGAGAGAGAGAGCGAGAGAGTGAGCGAGAGAGTGAGCGAGAGAGTGAGCGAGAGAGTGAGCGAGAGAGTGGGCGAGAAAGTGACCGAGAGAGTGAGCGAGAGAGTGAGCGTGAGAGTGAGCGAGAGGAGTGAGCGAGAGAGTGAGTGAGAGAGTGAGCGAGAGAGTGGGCGAGAAAGTGACCGAGAGAGACGAGCGAGAGAGTGAGCGAGAGAGTGAGCGAGAGAGTGGGCGAGAAAGTGACCGAGAGAGTGACCGAGAGAGTGAGCGAGAGAGTGAGCGAGAGAGCGAGCGAGAGGCGAGCGAGAGAGCGAGCGAGAGAGTGACCGAGAGAGTGAGCGAGAGAGTGAGCGAGAGAGTGGGCGAGAGAGTGAGCGAGAGAGTGAGCGAGAGAGTGAGCGAGAGAGTGAGCGAGAGAGTGACCGAGAGAGTGAGCGAGAGAGTGGACCGAGAGAGCGAGCGAGAGAGTGAGCGAGAGAGCGAGCGAGAGAGCGATCGAGAGAGTGAGCGAGAGAGTGACCGAGAGAGTGAGCCGAGAGAGTGACCGAGAGAGTGAGCGAGAGAGTGAGGCGAGAGAGTGAGCGAGAGAGTGACCGAGAGAGTGAGCGAGAGAGTGAGCGAGAGATAGTGAGCGAGAGAGTGACCGAGAGAGTGAGCGAGAGAGTGACGAGAGAGTGAGCGAGAGAGTGACCGAGAGAGTGACCGAGAGAGTGAGCGAGAGAGTGAGCGAGAGAGTGAGCGAGAGAGTGACCGAGAGAGTGAGCGAGAGAGTGAGCGAGAGAGTGAGCGAGAGAGTGACCGAGAGAGTGAGCGAGAGAGTGAGCGAGAGAGTGACCGAGAGAGTGACCGAGAGAGTGACCGAGAGAGTGACCGAGAGAGTGAGCGAGAGAGTGAGCGAGAGAGTGAGCGAGAGAGTGACCGAGAGAGTGAGCGAGAGAGTGAGCGAGAGAGTGAGCGAGAGAGTGAGCGAGAGAGTGAGCGAGAGAGTGAGCGAGAGAGTGACCGAGAGAGTGACCGAGAGAGTGAGCGAGAGAGTGAGCGAGAGAGTGAGCGAGAGAGTGAGCGAGAGAGTGGGCGAGAGAGTGACCGAGAGAGTGACCGAGAGAGTGAGCGAGAGAGTGACCAAGAGAGTGACCGAGAGAGTGAGCGAGAGAGTGACCGAGAGAGTGACCGAGAGAGTGAGCGAGAGAGTGGGCGAGAGAGTGACCGAGAGAGTGACTGAGAGAGTGAGCGAGAGAGTGAGCGAGAGAGTGACCGAGAGAGTGAGCGAGAGAGTGGGCGAGAGAGTGACCGAGAGAGTGAGCGAGAGAGTGACCGAGAGAGTGACCGAGAGAGTGAGTGAGAGAGTGACCGAGAGAGTGAGCGAGAGAGTGAGTGAGAGAGTGACCGAGAGAGTGAGCGAGAGAGTGACCGAGAGAGTGACCGAGAGAGTGAGTGAGAGAGTGACCGAGAGAGTGACCGAGAGAGTGAGTGAGAGAGTGACCGAGAGAGTGAGCGAGAGAGTGAGCGAGAGAGTGAGCGAGAGAGTGACCAAGAGAGTGAGCGAGAGAGTGAGTGAGAGAGTGACCGAGAGAGTGAGCGAGAGAGTGAGCGAGAGAGTGACCGAGAGAGTGAG
The DNA here is from genome assembly GCF_964198595.1 of Lampetra fluviatilis. Classification (NCBI taxonomy): domain Eukaryota; kingdom Metazoa; phylum Chordata; class Hyperoartia; order Petromyzontiformes; family Petromyzontidae; genus Lampetra; species Lampetra fluviatilis. The sequence goes on from NC_136338.1 coordinate 5,193,037, forward strand.
CGAGAGAGTGAGTGAGAGAGTGACCGAGAGAGTGACCGAGAAAGTGACCGAGAGAGTGACCGAGAGAGTGAGTGAGAGAGTGACCGAGAGAGTGACCGAGAGAGTGACCGAGAGAGTGACCGAGAGAGTGAGTGAGAGAGTGACCGAGAGAGTGACCGAGAGAGTGACCGAGAGAGTGACCGAGAGAGTGACCGAGAGAGTGAGTGAGAGAGTGACCGAGAGAGTGAGTGAGAGAGTGACCGAGAGAGTGACCGAGAGAGTGACCGAGAAAGTGAGCGAGAGAGTGACCGAGAGAGTGAGTGAGAGAGTGACCGAGAGAGTGAGCGAGAGAGTGATCGAGAGAGTGAGCGAGAGATTGAGCGAGAGAGTGACCGAGAGAGTGAGCGAGAGAGTGAGCGAGAGAGTGACCGAGAGAGTGAGCGAGAGAGTGAGCGAGAGAGTGAGCGAGAGAGTGACCGAGAGAGTGAGCGAGAGAGTGAGCGAGAGAGTGACCGAGAGAGTGACCGAGAGAGTGAGCGAGAGAGTGACCGAGAGAGTGAGCGAGAGAGTGGGCGAGAGAGTGACCGAGAGAGTGAGCGAGAGAGTGAGCGAGAGAGTGACCGAGAGAGTGGGCGAGAGAGTGACCGAGAGAGTGGGCGAGAGAGTGAGCGAGAGAGTGACCGAGAGAGTGAGCGAGCGAGAGAGTGGGCGAGAGAGTGAGCGAGAGAGTGACCGAGAGAGTGAGCGAGAGAGTGAGCGAGAGAGTGACCGAGAGAGTGAGCGAGAGAGTGACCGAGAGAGTGAGCGAGAGAGTGAGCGAGAGAGTGACCGAGAGAGTGAGCGAGAGAGTGAGCGAGAGAGTGAGCGAAAGAGTGGGCGAGAGAGTGAGCGAGAGAGTGAGCGAGAGATTGAGCGAGACAGTGAGCGAGAGAGTGAGCGAGAGAGTGAGCGAGAGAGTGAGCGAGAGAGTGAGCGAGAGAGTGGGCGAGAGAGTGACCGAGAGAGTGAGCGAGAGATTGAGCGAGAGAGTGAGCGAGAGAGTGGGCGAGAGAGTGAGCGAGGGAGTGAGCGAGAGAGTGGGCGAGAGAGTGAGCGAGAGAGTGACCGAGAGAGTGAGCGAGAGAGTGAGCGAGAGAGTGACCGAGAGAGTGAGCGAGAGAGTGGGCGAGAGAGTGACCGAGAGAGTGAGCGAGAGAGTGAGCGAGAGAGTGGGCGAGAGAGTGACCGAGAGAGTGAGCGAGAGAGTGAGCGAGGGAGTGAGCGAGAGAGTGAGCGAGAGAGTGAGCGAGAGAGTGACCGAGAGAGTGAGCGAGAGAGTGAGCGAGAGAGTGACCGAGAGAGTGAGCGAGAGAGTGAGCGAGAGAGTGACCGAGAGAGTGAGCGAGAGAGTGGGCGAGAGAGTGACCGAGAGAGTGAGCGAGAGAGTGAGCGAGAGAGTGGGCGAGAGAGTGACCGAGAGAGTGAGCGAGAGAGTGAGCGAGGGAGTGAGCGAGAGAGTGACCGAGAGAGTGAGTGAGAGAGTGAGCGAGAGAGTGGGAGAGAGAGTGACCGAGAGAGTGAGCGAGAGAGTGAGCGAGAGAGTGAGCGAGAGAGTGACCGAGAGAGTGAGTGAGAGAGTGAGCGAGAGAGTGGGCGAGAGAGTGGGCGAGAGAGTGAGCGAGAGAGTGACCGAGAGAGTGACCGAGAGAGTGAGTGAGAGAGTGACCGAGAGAGTGACCGAGAGAGTGACCGAGAGAGTGACCGAGAGAGTGAGCGAGAGGTGAGGGTTTACAAAAAGCAAAGTTTAAATAAAAATAAATAAATTACGAAATGATGAACGAAGCAAAGTGCCGGCTACACCGAGCATCTTCTTGTTTCCACTGATCGTAAAAAAAAAAGAGAGAGCTCGCCATACACAGGGCTAGGAAGGTGGCCCTGGAGGGGAAACGTCCGGCCAGCAGCCTGGACATCTTCCGCGCTCTGGTCGGAGCCCCCAGGGTGTGTGGGCTGGAGTTCCGCCATGCGCGGTGGCTGACCCACGCCGTGCCGGCCTTCAAGGAGCAGTGGGCGATGGAGGAGGAGGCCGTGTGCTCGGTGGCAGATGACGGGGAGCTCTGCGTGGAGTTGTGAGCTACACGTCGGAGGCCGTCGGACTGCGAGAAGGGCTGCGTGCAGATGCAGCACTTGTCGTAGTTTAAATTTGTTTTACATAGAAAACATAGGGTGATTATAGACACAGAGTAGGGAGAGAGGGGGTGGAGAGATAAGGGGTGGTAGAGAATGAGAGGGTAGAGAGAGAAGGGGGGGGGAGAGAGAGGGGGTAGAGAGAGAGGGGTAGAGAGAGAAGGGGTGGTAGAGAGAGAGAGAGGGGGTAGAGAGAGAATGGGTAGAGAGAGACAGGGGGTAGATAGAGGGGGTAGAGAGAGAAGGGGGGGTAGATGGAGAGGGGGTAGAGAGAGGGGGTAGAGAGAGAAGGGGGGGGGTACAGAGAGGGTGGTACAAAGAGGGGGTAGAGAGAGAGGGTAGAGAGAGAGGGGGTAGAGAGAGGGGGTAGAGGGGGGGGTACAGAGAGGGAAGGGGTGAGAAGGAGGAGAGCAGAGCTTGACATCTTTTGTGAAATCTGTCATTTAAAACGAGGGGGGGGGGCACATAAAGCAAAGCATTGAAAAAAAACAAAAATTGAAGCAAAGTGCCGACTACACCGGTCATCTTCTTGTTTCCTCTGATCGTTAAAAAAGAGAGAGGCAGGAGAGAGAGAGAGAGGGGAGGAAGAGAATGGAAAGGGGAGAGATAGGTAGGAGAGTAGATAGATGCAGGGAGAGCGAGGGAGATGGAGAGTAGGGAGAGAGGGGAGAGAAGGGAGAGAGCGAACAGGGAGAGGGTAGGGAGTGGAGAGAGAGTTAAGTGAGAGGAACGAGATAGGGGAGTGTCTGTGTGTGTGTGGGTGTCCGTGTGTCTGTGTGTGTGTCTGTGTGTGTGTCTGTGTGTGTGTGTGTCTGTGTGTGTCTGTGTGTGTGTCTGTGTGTGTGTCGGTGTGGGTGTCTGTGTGTGTGTGTGTCTGTGTGTGTCTGTGTGTGTGTCGGTGTGGGTGTCTGTGTGTGTGTGTCTGTGTGTGTGTGTCTGTGTGTGTGTCGGTGTGGATGTCTGTGTGTGTGTGTCTGTGTGTGTGTGTGTCTGTGGGTGTGTGTGGGTGTGTGTGTCCGTGTGTGTGTGTCTCTTGAGCAGCACTTGCCCCCAACATTCTGTCGCAGGCGACACGTGGCATGAGCGAGCTCATGGAACGTGTCGCCACCACCACCAACACCACCACCGCCCCCACAGCCACCGCCACCACCAACACCGCCACCACCAACACCGCCACCACCAACACCAACACCACCGCTCTATGATTAGCTAGTGTGTAGCGCGTTAATTGCATCACGAACTCGTGCGCTCAACTTAATTGCGGGCTCGCTCAATTAACGAATGCCAAAGTGCGGAAGCCAACGGGGCTTCATCATCACCACCACCACCACCATCATTATAGTTAATCAGACACCATGGCTCACATTGATGGTGACTCACCTTACTGCACGTTGACTATGCCCCACAGACGGTGATAGGGTTGGTGGCTCACGTGAACACTCTCTGTCTCTCTCTCTGTGTGCGTCTTGACGGAACGCTGCAAGATCCGACAGATTTGTCCGCCTTGTTCTCTCCGAACGAGGGGGGCTTGGCGTATCAGGCCGCAGGCTCAATCTCTCCGTGAGCGGGAATCGAACTCGGATCCCCCGGTTCGTAGCGGAACGCGATGAACACTGAACAACAGCTGCCCCATCGCACACGTATTGAGCGAATTCCGACTTTACAGGCAGAGACACTGAGCCATATATTCCCTGGGCGACGAACATACGACCCACTATATCGCTGGCTGACGAACGCAGCGACGACGACGATGACGAAGGTGATCGTACAGCGGATCGGCGATGCGCCCGGACGATGAGGAAGAGAAGACTGCGAAGACAGCGACCTTCAGCCAGGAACCGAATCGCTACGACAGCCCCAAACCTCCGGTGACGTCTCCGCCTTTTATACTCGTGGGCGTGGCCAAGCCCCGCCTATGGCCACGCCCCCCTTCTAGAACACTCCGGCAGGTTCCAGGAGCTTCCTTGGCCCACTATACACTACATTATACACTACACTATACACTACACACTATACACTACACACTATACACTACACTACACACTACATTATACTACACATTATACACTACACATTATACACTACACTATACACTACACACTACATTATACACTACACACTATACACTACACTATACACTACACTATACACTACACTACACACTACACTATACACTACACTATACACTACACACTATACACTATACACTACACACTATACACTATACACTACACTATACACTACACTATACACTACACTATACACTACACTACTACACTACACTATACACTACACTATACACTACACTATACACTACATACTATACACTACACTATACACTACACCAGGGGTCCTCAAACTTTTTAAACAGGGGGCCAGTTCACTGTCCCTCAGACCGTTGGAGGGCCGGACTATAGTTAAAAAAACTATGAACAAATTCCTATGCACACTGCATACATCTTATTTTGAAGTGAAGAAACAAAACGGGGAAAATACAATATTTAAAATGAAGAACAAGTAAAGTTAAATCAACAAACTTGCCAGTATTTCAATGGGAACTATGGGCCTGCTTTTGGCTAATGAGATGGTCAATGTCCGGTTCCATATGCGTCACTGCTAGTCGTAACAAGTGATGCAAGTGTGCATCCGATAGTCTAGATCTGGTTGGAGATTTCAAATGTTTCATTCTGGAAAAAGTCTGTTCACAGACATAAGCGCTGCCAAAGATGGTTGCCATGTTGAGTGCATGGTTCCTGAGATGAGGATGTGTCTCAGAGGGGAGAGATGCATAGAAATTATGAAGGCTGCTTGACTTGAATGCGTCTTTCAGAGTCACAATTCTGCAGTTCAGCCAGTTCCATTTGGTAAATTGCAGAGGTGGGACAAAGTCATTGTTATGCAAGTCCAAGTCGAGTCGCAAGTCATCAAATTCATGACTCGAGTCTGACTCGAGTCCAAGTCACATGACTCGAGTCCACATCTCAGAGGTGGGACAAAGTCATTGTTATGCAAGTCCAAGTCGAGTCGCAAGTCATCAAATTCATGACTCGAGTCTGACTCGAGTCCAAGTCACATGACTCGAGTCCACACCTCTGGTAAATTGTATCCACATTTTCAATGTCAATAGAAAATGGGTTACGGAAAGGCTGTATGTCCTGTTCATGGAGATGAAGCTCTTTAAATCTAAATTGGAACTCCTTTTGCAATTTTTCCAGTGAATCCACACATGTTTTGTTTGGGAATGCAACCAATGTTTTTTCCGCTAACAGATTTTGAGTTGTGGGGAGGTGGCAGAAGTTTTCCTCCTTCACTTGTTTGACGAGGAGGCCTAATTTTACTTCAAATGCTTTGACATGTGATTGCATATCGCAGATGAGCTTCCCCTTTCCTTGAAGTTGTACATTGAAACTGTTGAGTAGCTCTGTTACATCTGTCAGAAAGGCAAGGTGCCATTTCCATTCTGCATCATTGAGCTCTGGTACTTCTTTGTTTTTTGAAAGCAGAAAAGCTGTAATCTGTGGAAGTAAGTCATTGAAACGTTTCAAAACTCTCCCTCGACTCAGCCAACGGACTTCTGTGTGGTACAGAACATCTTCATTGTCAACATTTAGCTCAGACAAAAATTCCTGAAATTGTCTGTGGTTTAGTGCATGAGCTCGAATGAAGTTAACACAAGATACCACAATTTTCATAGCAGAGTCCCACTTCAGTGATGTACTACACAGCGCTTGTTGGTGTATGAGGCAGTGTATGGCTATTGGATGAGAATGGTTATGTTTGTCCATCTCTTGGTTAATGCGAACAATTACTCCTTTCTTAGACCCCACCATGCTAGGAGCACCATCAGTTGTCACACTGGCTAGTTTAGCCCAGTTCAGCTCCAAACCATTCACAGTTTGGCAAACCTTTTCATAGATATCCTCTCCTGTAGTAGTTCCTTTTATGCTTTGCAGTGCAGCAAGCTCTTCTGTGACTTCGAAATAGTCATTCGTCCCACGAATAATAATTAAAAGTTATGCAGAATCACGAACATCATTGCTTTCGTCGGGTGCCAAGGAAAAATAGGAAAGTTTTTTTGTGGAGTTTTGCAAATGCTGATGCAAATTGTCTCCCATTTCTTCAATCCTCCGTGTAATTGTAGATCCTGAAAGACTCACTGTACTAAATAAATCGGCCTTCTCTGGACACGTCTCTTTGGCAACAGAAAGAAGGCATTCTTTAACAAATTCTCCCTCCACGAATGGTCTGCTGGTGCACGCTATTAGCTTGGCAACTTGCAAACTTGCTCGCAGTGACGAAATATTTAGCTGCATCTGCTTCACAAAAGTATTTTTGCCGAGTTGTTAATGTATTTTTCAGCTTTAATATTTTATCTTTTCTAACTTCTCCGACCAAACAATCATATTTATCTTTATGTTGAGCTTCAAAGTGTCGACGTAAATTGTATTCTTTGAACACAGGCACTATATTCTGGCATATCAGACACACAGCTCGTTCCTTGTACTGCATGAGAAAGTAATCATAAGTCCACTGTTCTTTGAATATCCTACACTCCGAGTCAATTTTTCTCTTTCTTGACATCATTGTTTCCTAGGGAGTCAAAATTGCTATTAGTAAAATACCAATATATATACAGCGCTACAAAAACAATATACCAGCAATAACTTTGCCCACACAGAGACATACAGACTGCACTGCCCATCAATGCAGTCTGATTGGGGGAACTCCGCTTTTACCCCAGGCTCACACTGGTGCGGGTGCCATTAAAAAGTTAATTACACCTGCAGTTTTGTTCACAGATCGCAGTGCGGTGGGCACAATGAGTGCCCTCCGCCGCAGCTCAATCAGTGCTCGCCAGCGCAGCCAAATCAGTGCTCGCCACCGCAGCCCAATCAGTGCTCACAAGCGCAGCCCAATTAGTGCTCACCAGCGCAGTCTAATTAGTGACCATGGGCCGGATAAATGTCCTCAGCGGGCCGCATGTGGCCCGCTGGCCGTAGTTTGAGGACCCCTGCACTACACTATACACTACACTACTAGACACTAGTGTACACTACACTATACACTACACACTATACACTACACACTATACACTACACTAATACACTACACTATACACAACACTATACACTACACTATACACTACACACTATACACTACACACTATACACTACACTACTACACTACACTATACACTACACTATACACTACACACTATACACTACACTATACACTACACCATACACTACAGACTATACACTACACTATACACTACACTATACACTACACACTATACACTACACTACACACTACACTATACACTACACTATACACTACGCACTATACACTACACACTATACACTACACACTACACTATACACTACACTACACACTACACTATACACTACACTATACACTACACTATACACTACACACTATACACTACACTACACTATACACTACACTACTACACTACACTATACACTACACTATTCACTACACTATTCACTACACTACTACACACGCAGTGTACACTACACTACACTATACACTACACTACTACACTACACTATACACTACACTATACACTACACTACTGCACACTAGTGTACACTACACTATACACTACACTATACACTACACTATACACTACACTATACACTCTACACTATACACTACACTATACACTACACTATACACTACACACTATACACTACACTATACACTACACTATACACTACACTATACACTACACACTATACACTACACACTATACACTACACTATACACTACACTATACACTACAGACTATACACTACACTATACACTACACTATACACTACACACTATACACTACACTACACACTACACTATACACTACACTATACACTACACACTATACACTACACACTATACACTACACTACACACTACACTATACACTACACTACACACTACACTATACACTACACTATACACTACACTATACACTACACACTATACACTACACTACACACTACACTATACACTACACTATACACTACACTATACACTACACTACTACACTACACTATACACTACACTATTCACTACACTACTACACACGCAGTGTACACTACACTACACTATACACTACACTACTACACTACACTATACACTACACTATACACTACACTACTGCACACTAGTGTACACTACACTATACACTACACTATACACTACACTATACACTACACTATACACTACACTATACACTACACACTATACACTACACACTATACACTACACTATACACTACACTACTACACTACACTATACACTACACTATACACTATACACTACACTATACACTACACTATACACTACACTACTACACTACACTACTACACTACACTATACACTACACACTATACACTACACACTATACACTACACACTATACACTACACACTATACACTACACACTATACACTACACTACTACACTACACTACTACACTACACTATACACTACACTATACACTACACTACTACACTACACTACTACACTACACTACTACACTACACTATACACTACACACTATACACTACACACTATACACTACACACTATACACTACACACTATACACTACACTATGCACTACACTATGCACTACACTATACACTACACACTATACACTACACTATACACTACACTATACACTACACTATACACTACACTACACTATACACTACACACTATACACTACACTATACACTACACTACTACACTACACTATACACTACACTATACACTACACACTATACACTACACACTATACACTACACTATACACTACACTATACACTACACTATGCACTACACTATACACTACACACTATACACTACACTATACACTACACTATACACTACACTATACACTACACTACACTATACACTGCACTGTTGGTGAGCCTCCCGTCTGGAACGCTCTTCCCCTACCGTTACGAGGAATCACGCTTGTGAGTTGCGCTGCACTTTAACATCATCGTCGCCATCGTCATCTTCATCTTACAGATTCTCGTTGTTTATTATCAGAGTCATCACCATCGCCGTGGTCCCCTCCACTGCTGGATGAACATCGACCTACTGGCTTTAGCCTCCCCTAGGTCGACTCAGCCTCAAATGACTACTGCCCCTTCGGCGATGTGTAAACATGGCCACTGGGGAGACAAAGGCGGCCGGGCGGGTGTGGTGCTGGCCGCCAGCCTCGTCTCGTGTAACACATTCACGGGGCAACACCACGTGACGATTCTCTGAACGGGTTCTGGGCCTCCCCTAGGTCTACTCAGCCTCAAATGTATACCTTGTGTGCTGTGTAGGAAACATCGCCACTGGGGGAGACAAAGGCGGCCGGGCGTGGTGCTGGCCACCCACCCCCTCGTGTGCCGTGCCGGCCTTCATAGGTGCTGCTCGCTTACAGCACTTGCCCCAAAGCAGCCCGGTGAGGCTACACGGGGGATCTTTGTCTTTGGATGCATTTTATTTCGCTCCGCAAAAATAAAAGAAGCAAAAACCTTCATCTCTCTTCTAACTTTTTTTCTGCCTCCCTCCGTCTGTCCGTCTCTTTCTCTCTTTCCTTCTGTGCGTGTCAGTTTATTTCATTGTTTAATATCGAATTATGAACCGGTGCCTGGGTGACACGAAAGGCCATCGTCACGCCGACTCTAATGCGGAGACCTTTGCTAGGCGCTAAGGTCAGGGGCCCTGCCGTCTCGCGGTGATTGATGGTGTCGTGTCCAGGTGTGTGTGTGTGTGGACACGTGTGTGTGTGGACACACGTGGGTGTGTGTGTACACGTGTGTGTGTGTGTGTGTACACGTGTGTGTGTGTGTGTAGACACGTGTGTGTGTGTGTTCACATGTGTGTGTGTGTGTGTGTAGACACGTGTGTGTGTGTGTTCACATGTGTGTGTGTGTGTAGACACGTGTGTGTGTGTGTTCACATGTGTGTGTGTGTGTGTGTGGACACGTGTGTGTGGACACACGTGTGTGTGTGTGTAGACACGTGTGTGTGTGTGTGTAGACACGTGTGTGTGTGTGTGTAGACACGTGTGTGTGTGTGTTCACATGTGTGTGTGTGTGTGTAGACACGTGTGTGTGTGTTCACATGTGTGTGTGTGTGTGTAGACACGTGTGTGTGTGTTCACATGTGTGTGTGTGTGTAGACACGTGTGTGTGTGTTCACATGTGTGTGTGTGTGTGTAGACACGTGTGTGTGTGTGTTCACATGTGTGTGTGTGTGTGTAGACACGTGTGTGTGTGTGTTCACATGTGTGTGTGTGTGTAGACACGTGTGTGTGTGTGTTCACATGTGTGTGTGTGTGTGTGTGGACACGTGTGTGTGGACACACGTGTGTGTGTGTGTAGACACGTGTGTGTGTGTGTGTAGACACGTGTGTGTGTGTGTGTAGACACGTGTGTGTGTGTTCACATGTGTGTGTGTGTGTGTAGACACGTGTGTGTGTGTTCACACGTGTGTGTGTGTAGACACGTGTGTGTGTGTTCACATGTGTGTGTGTGTGTGTAGACACGTGTGTGTGTGTTCACATGTGTGTGTGTGTGTGTAGACACGTGTGTGTGTGTGTTCACATGTGTGTGTGTGTGTGTAGACACGTGTGTGTGTGTTCACATGTGTGTGTGTGTGTGTAGACACGTGTGTGTGTGTGTTCACATGTGTGTGTGTGTGTGTAGACACGTGTGTGTGTGTTCACATGTGTGTGTGTGTGTGTAGACACGTGTGTGTGTGTTCACATGTGTGTGTGTGTGTGTAGACACGTGTGTGTGTGTTCACATGTGTGTGTGTGTGTGTAGACACGTGTGTGTGTGTGTGTGTAGACACGTGTGTGTGTGTTCACACGTGTGTGTGTGTACACGTGTGTGTGTGTGTGTGTAGACACGTGTGTGTGTGTGGACACACGTGTGTGTGTGTAGACACGTGTGTGTGTGTAGACACGTGTGTGTGTGTGTGGACACACGTGTGTGTGTGTGTGTGTAGACACGTGTGTGTGTGTTCACACGTGTGTGTGTGTACACGTGTGTGTGTGTGTGTGTAGACACGTGTGTGTGTGTGGACACACGTGTGTGTGTGTGTGGACACACGTGTGTGTGTGTGTGTGTAGACACGTGTGTGTGTGTGTAGACACGTGTGTGTGTGTGTGTAGACACGTGTGTGTGTGTGGACACGTGTGTGTGTGTAGACACGTGTGTGTGTGTGTGTAGACACGTGTGTGTGTGTGGACACGTGTGTGTGGACACGTGTGTGTGTGTGTGTAGACACGTGTGTGTGTGTAGACACGTGTGTGTGTGTGTGTAGACACGTGTGTGTGTGTAGACACGTGTGTGTGTGTGTGTAGACACGTGTGTGTGTGTGGACACGTGTGTGTGGACACGTGTGTGTGTAGACACGTGTGTGTGTGTGTGTAGACACGTGTGTGTGTGTTCACACGTGTGTGTGTGTGTTCACATGTGTGTGTGTGTGTTCACACGTGTGTGTGTGTGTTCACATGTGTGTGTGTGTGTTCACACGTGTGTGTGTGTGTTCACACGTGTGTGTGTGTGTTCACACGTGTGTGTGTGTGTTCACACGTGTGTGTGTGTGTAGACACGTGTGTGTGTGTGTGTAGACACGTGTGTGTGTGTGGACACGTGTGTGTGGACACGTGTGTGTGTAGACACGTGTGTGTGTGTGGACACACGTGTGTGTGTGTGTAGACACGTGTGTGTGTGTGTAGACACGTGTGTGTGTGGACACGTGTGTGTGTGTGTGTAGACACATGTGTGTGTGTGTAGACACGTGTGTGTGTGGACACACGTGTGTGTGTGTGTAGACACGTGTGTGTGTGTGTAGACACACGTGTGTGTGTGGACACACGTGTGTGTGTGTGTAGACACATGTGTGTGTGTGTGTGGTACTGCAGCTACTCGCTAACAGCACTTGCCCCAACAGTCTGTTAGAGGCTATACGGGGAAACGTTGTCTTTGTGTGTATCGGCGTACGTGTGTGTGTGTGTGTACAGGTGTGTATGTGTGTTCACACTTGTGTGTGTGTATGTGTGCACAGGTGTGTACAGGTGTGTGTGTGTGTGTACAGGTGTGTGTGTACAGGTGAGTGTGTGTGTACAGGTGTGTGTACAGGTGTGTGTGTACATGTGTGTGTGTACATGTGTGTGTGTGTACAGGTGTGTGTGTACAGGTGAGTGTGTGTGTAAAGGTGTGTGTACAGGTGTGTGTGTACATGTGTGTGTGTGTACAGGTGTGTGTGTACAGGTGAGTGTGTGTGTAAAGGTGTGTGTACAGGTGTGTGTACATGTGTGTGTGTACAGGTGTGTGTGTGTACAGGTGTGTGTACATGTGTGTGTGTGTACAGGTGTGTGTGTACAGGTGAGTGTGTGTGTACAGGTGTGTGTGTGTACAGGTGTGTGTACATGTGTGTGTGTGTACAGGTGTGTGTGTACAGGTGAGTGTGTGTGTACAGGTGTGTGTGTGTACAGGTGTGTGTACATGTGTGTGTGTGTACAGGTGTGTGTGTACAGGTGAGTGTGTGTGTAAAGGTGTGTGTACAGGTGTGTGTACATGTGTGTGTGTGTACATGTGTGTGTGTGTACATGTGTGTGTGTGTACAGGTGTGTGTGTGTACAGGTGTGTGTACATGTGTGTGTGTGTACAGGTGTGTGTGTACAGGTGAGTGTGTGTGTACAGGTGTGTGTGTGTACAGGTGTGTGTACATGTGTGTGTGTGTACAGGTGTGTGTGTACAGGTGAGTGTGTGTGTAAAGGTGTGTGTACAGGTGTGTGTACATGTGTGTGTGTGTACATGTGTGTGTGTGTACATGTGTGTGTGTGTACAGGTGTGTGTGTGTACAGGTGTGTGTACATGTGTGTGTGTGTACATGTGTGTGTGTGTACATGTGTGTGTGTGTACAGGTGTGTGTACATGTGTGTGTGTGTACATGTGTGTGTGTGTACATGTGTGTGTGTGTACATGTGTGTGTGTGTACATGTGTGTGTGTGTACATGTGTGTGTGTGTACAGGTGTGTGTGTGTACAGGTGTGTGTACAGGTGTGTGTGTGTACATGTGTGTGTGTGTACAGGTGTGTGTACAGGTGTGTGTACAGGTGTGTGTACATGTGTGTGTGTGTACATGTGTGTGTTCCGGGCGTGGAGTTGGCCACCCACCCCCTCGTGTGCCGTGCCGGCCTTCATAGGTGCTCGCTAACAGCACTTGACCCTACCGTCTGTTACAGGCTATACGGGGGGCCTTTGTCTTTGTGTATGTGTGTGTGTGTGTGTGGGGAGCGGTGGTGCAGCGGTTAGCGCTCCGCTGCGCTCCGAACCCAGCGACGCGATTTCCATTCTCGCTCTGGGCCTCTCCTAGGTCGACTCAGCCTTAAAACGAGTTGCCCATTGGGAAGACAAAGACGGCCGCGGCGTGGTGCTGGCCACCCCACACCCCTCGTGTGCCACAGTGCCGGCCTTCATAAGGGCCGTCCATAAATGACGTCACGCACCTAGGGGGGGGGGGGGGGGGGCGGTCAAACATTTGTGACGATGTGTGACGAGGGTGGGGGGGGGGGTGTTTGAGAAATGTGACGTCACATCAAAATGCGTAAACTTTAAGTAAATATATTATTGTTATAACAACACTAATTGTTATAACAACTCTCCTACAACATCAGAGTGCAGCGCCACATTAAATAACGCACTCCACAATGACAATAGTGACTGCAGGGATTCGTCTTCGTGGTTCTTTCGGTGAAGAAAATGACAATAGTTTAAAGCGATTTGAAGCATGTTCTCGTTTAAAAATGGAAATATGGTTTTGGGGGAGGGGCACAGCTTTGTGACGTCATATTTGAGGGGGGGGGGTCTGACTTTTTGTGACGCCGTGTGACGAGGGGGGGGGGGGAGCTTTGTGACGTCATATTTGAGGGGGGGGGGTCTGACTTTTTGTGACGCCGTGTGACGAGGGGGGGGGGGAGCTTTGTGACGTCATATTTGAGGGGGGGGGGTCTGACTTTTTGTGACGCCGTGTGACGAGGGGGGGGGGGAGCTTTGTGACGTCATATTTGAGGGGGGGGGGGGTCTGACTTTTTGTGACGCCGTGTGACGAGGGGGGGGGGAGCTTTGTGACGTCATATTTGAGGGGGGGGGGGTCTGACTTTTTGTGACGCCGTGTGACGAGGGGGGGGGGAGCTTTGTGACGTCATATTTGAGGGGGGGGGGTCTGACTTTTTGTGACGCCGTGTGACGAGGGGGGGGGGGAGCTTTGTGACGTCATATTTGAGGGGGGGGGGTCTGACTTTTTGTGACGCCGTGTGACGAGGGGGGGGGGGAGCTTTGTGACGTCATATTTGAGGGGGGGGGGTCTGACTTTTTGTGACGCCGTGTGACGAGGGGGGGGGGGAGCTTTGTGACGTCATATTTGAGGGGGGGGGGGGTCTGACTTTTTGTGACGCCGTGTGACGAGGGGGGGGGGAGCTTTGTGACGTCATATTTGAGGGGGGGGGGGTCTGACTTTTTGTGACGCCGTGTGACGAGGGGGGGGGGGAGCTTTGTGACGTCATATTTGAGGGGGGGGGGGGTCTGACTTTTTGTGACGCCGTGTGACGAGGGGGGGGGGGAGCTTTGTGACGTCATATTTGAGGGGGGGGGGGTCTGACTTTTTGTGACGCCGTGTGACGAGGGGGGGGGGGAGCTTTGTGACGTCATATTTGAGGGGGGGGGGGTCTGACTTTTTGTGACGCCGTGTGACGAGGGGGGGGGGAGCTTTGTGACGTCATATTTGAGGGGGGGGGGGTCTGACTTTTTGTGACGCCGTGTGACGAGGGGGGGGGGGGAGCTTTGTGACGTCATATTTGAGGGGGGGGGGGTCTGACTTTTTGTGACGCCGTGTGACGAGGGGGGGGGGGAGCTTTGTGACGTCATATTTGAGGGGGGGGGGGGTCTGACTTTTTGTGACGCCGTGTGACGAGGGGGGGGGGGAGCTTTGTGACGTCATATTTTAGGGGGGGGGGGGGTCTCACTTTTTGTGACGCCGTGTGACGAGGGGGGGGGGCTTTGTGACGTCATATTTGAGGGGGGGGGTCTGACTTTTTGTGACGCCGTGTGACGAGGGGGAGGGGCACAGCTCTGTGACGTCATATTTTAGGGGTGGGGGGGTCTGACTTTTTGTGACGCCGTGTGACGAGGGGGGGGGGGGAGCTTTGTGACGTCATATTTGAGGGGGGGGGGGGTCTGACTTTTTGTGACGCCGTGTGACGAGGGGGGGGGGAGCTTTGTGACGTCATATTTGAGGGGGGGGGGTCTGACTTTTTGTGACGCCGTGTGACGAGGGGGGGGGGAGCTTTGTGACGTCATATTTGAGGGGGGGGGGGTCTCACTTTTTGTGACGCCGTGTGACGAGGGGGGGGGGAGCTTTGTGACGTCATATTTGAGGGGGGGGGGAGTCTCACTTTTTGTGACGCCGTGTGACGAGGGGGGGGGGAGCTTTGTGACGTCATATTTGAGGGGGGGGGGGGGTCTGACTTTTTGTGACGCCGTGTGACGAGGGGGGGGGGGAGCTTTGTGACGTCATATTTGAGGGGGGGGGGGTCTCACTTTTTGTGACGCCATGTGACGAGGGGGGGGGGAGCTTTGTGACGTCATATTTGAGGGGGGGGGGGTCTGACTTTTTGTGACGCCGTGTGACGAGGGGCAGGGGCACAGCTTTGTGACGTCATATTTGAGGGGGGGGGGGGGGTCTGACTTTTTGTGACGCCGTGTGACGAGGGGGGGGGGAGCTTTGTGACGTCATATTTTAGGGGGGGGGGGTCTGACTTTTTGTGACGCCGTGTGACGAGGGGGAGGGGCAAAGCTTTGTGACGTCATATTTTAGGGGTGGGGGGGTCTGACTTT
>NC_136338.1:5216610-5230521 GCF_964198595.1 Lampetra fluviatilis
TTTTCCATAAATATGCTAAATTCCTGTTGATATGTAAATGTATTTGTCAAGGCGCCCTTCCTCCCCTAACCCAGCTTAAATATACGCTGCCAAGCTTGGTGGTGCTCATTCAGACGCTGTCTTTCCGACAGCCCTGTTCTTCACCTGAGGACGGCTGCTTGCGTTGTGGCCGAAACGTCGTGAGAATTGTATTTTATTATGTTAAATTTTTATTATTTTATTATTTCCCTTCTACGTGACTTTACCGAAAGAACCAAGAAGATGAATCCCTGCAGTCACGAAAGAAGCTTTAAATCGAAATGTAAGTTGAGGAGTTAACTTGGAGTGTTGGCTTGGGGAATACTTCCCTCGGTCGAACGGGTGAAGAGGCTGTTACCTCTTCAACAAGTGTTCGGTTCGCTACGTCCTGCATCGTAGTGATTGTTACTAAATACGTGTTGGCTCAAGTCAGACAAGGCCACTACACATGCATCGTAAATCTTCCTTAATAAAATAGTACGCAGCGAAAAGATTCCCTACAGATGCAGCGGCCGCATTGGGCGAATGTGATTTGTAGCTGCACGCCTTGCCAGTGTATCATTGATGGTTACATTTTCACGTGAAATGTCATCGAACTGACTCTGTGCTACTGCTGCTTCCTTGCTGCGGTTTGGGACTGTTGTTGTTTTTTCTCGCCTTGCGCCTAACATACATTTGATGTTGACAAAATCCGCAGGGACGGATGTACTCGTGACATTGGTACTTGAATACTTTATATTCATTCGCCCATTTAGTCACTGGTAGGAACCTCCTGGTGAAACCAGCCCTCAGGGGATAATTGTGTCCGTCCGTCGTGCATCCAAAAATGGGAGGGGTGGGGCTGGGTGGAGAGGGGAGGGTGGGGAGGGGCTGGGTGGGGAGGGTGGGGCTGGGTGGGGAGGGGCTGGGTGGGGAGGGTGGGGAGGGGCTGGGTGGGGAGGGTGGGGCTGAGTGGGGAGGGTGGGGCTGGGTGGGTAGGGGAGGGGCTGGGTGGGGAGGGTGGGGAGGGTGGGGAGGGGCTGGGTAGGGAGTGTGGGGCTGGGTGGGGGGTGGGAGGGGTGGGGCTAGGTGGAGAGGGGCTGGTCACCCCGTGGTGCCCTTATAAAACTCAACGTTTCACCTACTCACGCCGGCTTGTGCCCGCCCTCACAGTCGGGCATATTTGCGGAATACACCACGCCGCCGTTGACCCTGCAGGCCATTGACCGAGCAACCCAACGTTCCTACCAGCTCCCTCCACAGGAATGTGTTGTTAATCTCTACCTTACTCTTATGCCGTTCTAGATTTGAAGTTTGCGTGACTGCAAGGATCCATATTCTTTGGTTCTTTCGGTAAAGTCACGTAGGTGAAAATAAAAATAACTAAATTAAATCACTACATTTCGAAAGCAGCAACACAAGCCTCCGTCATCAGGTGGTGAATGATTTCATTTCACTACAGTAAGTAGCAGTTCCACTTGATGACGGAGGCTTGTGTTGCTTCTGAAACGTCGTGATTTAATTTAGTTGTTTTCATTTTTGTTTTATTTTTTATTATGCCGTCGTTTGTGTTGTTCGTTGATGTAGTTCGCCGACCCGCTCGCCCCATACATGACATTGTCAAAAAGAGCTTCATAGCTCATCGGATTCATCCCCCCACTTCCTCCAGAGTAAAACAAACATTCTCATTCGGATTAAAAAAGAAAAAGCGAGTGGCAGAGATGGGGAGGGAGGGATAAGAGAGAGGGAGGAGAAAGAGGAGAGAGCGAGGGAGGGAGGAGATGAGAGAACAAAGCAATGGGGGAAAAAAAAACTAAAAAACTAAATGATAAACGAAGCAAAGTGCCGACTAAACTGAGCATTTTCTTGTTTCCTCTGATCGTAAAAAAAAGACAACAGAGAGAGGGAAGAGAGAGAAGAGGGAGAGATAGAAATTACAGCACTTGTCGTAGTCGTTTTTTCTTTTTACAAATATTACATCGAAAACATAGGGGGGACATAGACGTATAGTAGGGAGAGAAGGGCTAGAGAGATACGGGGGGTAGAGAGAGAGGGGGGGGCGGTAGAGAGAGAGAGGGGGGGTAGAGAGATGGGGTAGAGAGAGAGGGGGGTAGAGAGAGAGGGGGGTAGAGAGAGAGGGGGTCGAGAGGGGGGGGTAGAGAGAGAGGGGGGGGGACAGAGAGAGAGAGAGGGGGTAGAGAGATAGGGGGGTAGAAAGGGGGGGATAGAAAGAGAGGGAGGCGGTAGAGAGAGAGGGGGGTAGAGAGAGAGGGGGGTAGAGAGAGAGGGAGGGGGTAGAGAGAGAGAGGGGGGGTAGAGAGAGGGGGTAGAGAGATAAGGGGGTAGGAAGGGGGGGGATAGAAAGAGAGGGAGGCGGTAGAGAGAGAGGGGGGTAGAGAGAGAGGGGGGTAGAGAGAGAGGGAGGGGGTAGAGAGAGAGAGGGGGGGTAGAGAGAGGGGGTAGAGAGAGAGAGGGGGTCGAGAGAGAAGGGGTAGAGAGAGAGGGGGTCGAGAGGGGGGGCGGGTAGAGAGAGAGGGGGGGGGGACAGAGAGAGAGAGGGGGTAGAGAGATAGGGGGGTAGAAAGGGGGGGGGATAGAAAGAGAGGGAGGGGGTAGAGAGAGAGAGGGGGTAGAGAGAGGGGGTAGGGAGAGAGGGGGGTAAGAAGAGAGAGGGTGTAGAGAGAGAGAGGGGGTAGAGAGAGAGGGGTTAGGGAGAGAGGGGGTAGAGAGAGAGGGGGTAGAGAGAGAGGGGGGTAAGAAGAGAGAGGGTGTAGAGAGAGAGAGGGTGTAGAGAGAGAGAGGGGATAGAGAGAGAGAGGGTGTAGAGAGAGAGAGGGGGTAGAGAGAGAGAGGGGTAAGAAGAGAGAGGGGGAAGAGAGAGAGGGGGGGTAGAGAGAGAGGGGGTCGAGAGGGGGGCGGGTAGAGAGAGAGGGGGGGGACAGAGAGAGAGAGGGGGTAGAGAGATAGGGAGGTAGAAAGGGGGGGGGGGATAGAAAGAGAGGGAGGGGGTAGAGAGAGAGAGGGGGTAGAGAGAGGGGGTAGAAAGAGAGGGGGTAGAGAGAGAGGGGGTAGGGGTAAGAAGGAGGAGAGCAGAGCGTGAAATCTTTCATTGAGAAGGGGGGGGATAGGGCACATAAAGCAAAGCATTTGTAACAAAGGACTCCGTCACACACTGCTGGTCTCCGTTGTTCTTTATTTAGCTTCTTGCTTGCTCCCCGCTGGTTCCGACAGCGGACCAGCGTCTCCCCGCACGCGCCCCGCACGCGCTCCCTCGTCAGCTCCTCCGCTCCCCCACTCCGCACGCCGCTGGCCGACGGTGTGTGCCGAAGCTCCTCCAGCCACGTGGCCGATGGCGCCGATCCCCCGCGGTCACCCAACGTCGTTCAGCTTCTTTACTCCCGCAACTCACCCGGAGCCATTCCGGGCTCCCACCTATATACCCTTCACCACGTGATGCTAACTCCTCCCCTTCCGGATCGTCATATCCGGCCTTCCCATAGCGCCCTGCTGGCTCCACCCCCGTTCACCTCGCTTCCGATTGGAGCCGAGGTGAACGGCGGGCCCCTCCCATATGCCCCCCATACTGGGCTCCACCCCCCAATATCCCGGGCCGTGTGATTGGGCCCGAGCCCAGCAGCGAACCCCGTTAACACGTTGAAAAAAAATAACAAAAAACGAAATGATGAACGAAGCAAAGTGGCCGACTACACCGAGCATCTTCTTGTTTCCTCTGATCGTAAAAAAAGAAAAAGGAGAATGAGGGAGAGAGCGGAGGACGATGATTGCGAGTCGTGAGAGATGGGGAGGAGAGGGAGAGTGGAGGGAGATTACAGAGATGATGCAGGGAGGAGGGAGAGAGAGTGGGGAGAGAAGGAGGAGAGTGGAGGGAGATTACAGAGATGATGCAGGGAGGAGGGAGAGAGAGTGGAGAGAGAAGGGGGAGAGTGGAGGGAGATTACAGAGATGATGCAGGGAGGAGAGAGAGAGAGTGGGGAGAGAAGGGGGAGAGTGGAGGGAGATTACAGAGATGATGCAGGGAGGAGGGAGAGAGAGAGTGGAGAGAGAAGGGGGAGAGTGGAGGGAGATTACAGAGATGATGCAGGGAGGAGGGAGAGAGAGTGGAGAGAGAAGGAGGGGAGTGGAGGGAGATTACAGAGATGATGCAGGGAGGAGGGAGAGAGAGTGGAGAGAGAAGGGGGAGAGGGGAGGGAGATTACAGAGATGATGCAGGGAGGAGGGAGAGAGAGTGCAGAGAGAAGGGGGAGAGTGGAGGGAGATTACAGAGATGATGCAGGGAGGAGGGAGAGAGAGTGCAGAGAGAAGGAGGAGAGGGGAGGGAGATTACAGAGATGATGCAGGGAGGAGGGAGAGAGAGTGGGGAGAGAAGGGGGAGAGTGGAGGGAGATTACAGAGATGATGCAGGGAGGAGAGAGAGAGAGTGGGGAGAGAAGGGGGAGAGTGGAGGGAGATTACAGAGATGATGCAGGGAGGAGAGAGAGAGAGTGCAGAGAGAAGGAGGGGAGTGGAGGGAGATTACAGAGATGATGCAGGGAGGAGAGAGAGAGAGTGCAGAGAGAAGGGGGAGATTGGAGGGAGATTACAGAGATGATGCAGGGAGGAGAGAGAGAGAGTGCAGAGAGAAGGGGGAGAGTGGAGGGAGATTACAGAGATGATGCAGGGAGGAGAGAGAGAGAGTGCAGAGAGAAGGGGGAGATTGGAGGGAGATTACAGAGATGATGCAGGGAGGAGAGAGAGAGAGTGCAGAGAGAAGGAGGGGAGTGGAGGGAGATTACAGAGATGATGCAGGGAGGAGAGAGAGAGAGAGTGCAGAGAGAAGGGGGAGAGTGGAGGGAGATTACAGAGATGATGCAGGGAGGAGGGAGAGAGAGTGGAGAGAGAAGGGGGAGAGTGGAGGGAGATTACAGAGATGATGCAGGGGGGAGGGAGAGAGAGTGGAGAGAGAAGGGGGAGAGTGGAGGGAGATTACAGAGATGATGCAGGGAGGAGGGAGAGAGAGTGGAGAGAGAAGGGGGAGAGGGGAAGGAGATTACAGAGATGATGCAGGGAGGAGAGAGAGAGTGCAGAGAGAAGGGGGAGAGTGGAGGGAGATTACAGAGATGATGCAGAGAGGAGAGAGAGAGAGTGCAGAGATAAGGAGGAGAGTGGAGGGAGATTACAGAGATGATGCAGAGAGGAGAGAGAGAGAGTGCAGAGATAAGGAGGAGAGTGGAGGGAGATTACAGAGATGATTGAAGGGAGGAGGCAGAGAGAGAGTGGAGAGAGAAGGAGGAGAGGGGAGAGAAGGAGGCATAGAAAGGGGAGAGGAGAGATATTCTAGATTTGAAGCTTTCGTGACTGCAAGGATTCATACTCTCATGTTTTTTCGGTAAAGTCACGAAGGTGTAAAAATAAGTAATTAAAATAATATAAATAATTATTAGACGTGAAATAATAAATCACGACGTTTCGGAGGCTCTTTAAGAGCTTGTATCTTGGAATTGTGCCTCACTTGAGACAGTGAATCTGGCTGTGACTGTCCCACCTGATGACGGAGACTTGTGTTGCCTCCGAAACGTCGTGATTTATTATTTTATTTCTATTATTATTTCTATTATTTTTATTATTTATTGTTATCATTTATTTTTATTATTTATTTCTGTTATTTGTTTTTTTAGTTTTTTTATTTATTTAGTATTTTCGTATTTTTTATTATTATTATTTTTATAATTTATTTTTATTACTTATTTTTACTATTTATTTTTACCTACGTGACTTTACCGAAAAAACCTATGAGTAGAGGAGAGATATTCAACCCGAACACACAACATCACCTGTGCGTGTGCGATCGCGAGCAGCACTTGCCCCAACAGTAGGTTGCAGGCTATACGGGGGATCTTTGTCTTTGCATCTATGACATGGGGAGTGGTGACGCAGCGGTCAGCGCGCTGTGCTACGAACTTGGCAACACGAGATCGATTCCCGTTCACGGCCAATACCTGCGGCGATGATCTGAATCGGTCCTGGGTCTCCCCTAGGTCGACTCAGCCTCAAACGAGTACCTGGTGCGATGTGTAGCAAGCATCGCCACTGGGGAGACAAAGGAGGTCGGGCGTGGTGCTGGCCACCCACCCCCTCGTGTGCCATGGTGGCCATCATTTGCGCTCGATTAAAGCACTTGCCCCAGCATCTTGTTGAAGGCTACACGGGGGATCTTTGCCTTCGTCTTTTTCTCAAGCCATCTGCGCGACCCCTTGGCGGTTATGCGCTCTGACGTAGGGTTATTACCCAAAACGTCGCTCTCATTTATATATTCTACTTTTGGGCCACGTTTTGTTCTTTACTTTACGAATGGGCGTGTATTCATTTCACGGAGTGGTTTCCCGCCAGTAAATGAATGTCAGAGAATGGGCAAGCGAGTCCTGGGGCCGTATAATGCGCATTTATGAGGTCGTAACGTAGACTGACAGAGAGAGAGAGAGAGCGCTAGGGAGAGTGAGAGAGAGAGCGAAATAAAGAGAGAGGGAGCGAGGGGGAACAAGAGAGAGCGAGAGAGAGAGCGGTAGACTCAGACCCCTGACCACCGGCACCATAGACCAGCCGTCAGTGTCACCTTGCAGCGTCGTTTTACTCGTCTTGAACACCGCCATCTTCGCTTGGACACAGACGAAGTTGGCGAGGTCATGGCGCTTGTTCGCCAGCTAAGGCACCACCCCATACACGAAGCTGCCGCTGTTGTAGAAGGCTACCCCCAGTCTCATGAAAATGGTCCCCAAAAGGTGGAACATTGGGTTGAGCCGCTGGCAGCGTAAGTACTGGTGGGGCAGAGCCGCCATGGCACCGCAGAAAGCGCACAAATCTGGAACCCCCGGGAAGATTTGGCAGAGCCACACGGCCGATGACAATGTCCGGTGTGCCAATCTCCACCGGAGGTCACCGCAGCGTTTGGCTACGGGAAGCAATGAGGAGAGAGAAATGGTATCTCCATTTTGTGTCCGGTAGGTCGGCCAGGTCCCAGGAATGCAGCTAATTGACACAGCCACGTGTAGAGCGCCTTGACACAGCACGTGTAGAGCGCCTTGACACAGCCACGTGTAGAGCGCCTTGACACAGCCACGTGTAGAGCGCCTTGACATGGCACGTGTAGAGCGCCTTGACACAGCACGTGTAGAGCGCCTTGACACAGCACGTGTAGAGCGCCTTGACACAGCCACGTGTAGAGCGCCTTGACACAGCCACGTGTAGAGCGCCTTGACATGGCACGTGTAGAGCGCCTTGACACAGCCACGTGTAGAGCGCCTTGACACAGCACGTGTAGAGCGCCTTGACACAGCACGTGTAGAGCGCCTTGACACAGCCACGTGTAGAGCGCCTTGACACAGCCACGTGTAGAGCGCCTTGACACAGCACGTGTAGAGCGCCTTGACACAGCCACGTGTAGAGCGCCTTGACGCAGCACGTGTAGAGCGCCTTGACGCAACACGTGTAGAGCGCCTTGACACAGCACGTGTAGAGCACCTTGACACAGCACGTGTAAAGCGCCTTGACACAGCCATGTGTAGAGCGCCTTGACACAGCCACGTGTAGAGCACCTTGACACAGCCACGTGTAGAGCGCCTTGACACAGCCACGTGTAGAGCGCCTTGACACAGCACGTGTAGAGTGCCTTGACACAGCACGTGTAGAGCGCCTTGACACAGCACGTGTAGAGCGCCTTGACACAGCACGTGTAGAGCGCCTTGACACAGCCACGTGTAGAGCGCCTTGACACAGCACGTGTAGAGTGCCTTGACACGGCACGTGTAGAGCGCCTTGACACAGCCACGTGTAGAGCGCCTTGACACAGCACGTGTAGAGTGCCTTGACACAGCACGTGTAGAGCGCCTTGACACAGCACGTGTAGAGCGCCTTGACACAGCCACGTGTAGAGCGCCTTGACACAGCACGTGTAGAGCGCCTTGACACAGCCACGTGTAGAGCGCCTTGACACAGCACGTGTAGAGCGCCTTGACACAACACGTGTAGAGCGCCTTGACACAACACGTGTAGAGCGCCTTGACACAGCCACGTGTAGAGCGCCTTGACACAGCCACGTGTAGAGCGCCTTGACACAGCACGTGTAGAGCGCCTTGACGCAACACGTGTAGAGCGCCTTGACACAACACGTGTAGAGCGCCTTGACACAGCCACGTGTAGAGCGCCTTGACACAGCCACGTGTAGAGCGCCTTGACACAGCACGTGTAGAGCGCCTTGACACAGCCACGTGTAGAGCGCCTTGACACAGCACGTGTAGAGCGCCTTGACACAGCCACGTGTAGAGCGCCTTGACACAGCACGTGTAGAGCGCCTTGACACAGCACGTGTAGAGCGCCTTGACGCAGCACGTGTAGAGCGCCTTGACACAGCCACGTGTAGAGCGCCTTGACACAGCCACGTGTAGAGCGCCTTGACACAGCCACGTGTAGAGCGCCTTGACACAACACGTGTAGAGCGCCTTGACACAGCCACGTGTAGAGCGCCTTGACACAGCACGTGTAGAGCGCCTTGACACAGCACGTGTAGAGCGCCTTGACACAGCCACGTGTAGAGCGCCTTGACACAGCACGTGTAGAGCGCCTTGACACAGCCACGTGTAGAGCGCCTTGACGCAACACGTGTAGAGCGCCTTGACGCAGCACGTGTAAAGCGCCTTGACACAGCCACGTGTAGAGCGCCTTGACACAGCACGTGTAGAGCGCCTTGACGCAGCCACGTGTAGAGCGCCTTGACACAGCACGTGTAGAGCGCCTTGACACAGCCACGTGTAGAGCGCCTTGACACAGCACGTGTAGAGTGCCTTGACACAACACGTGTAGAGCGCCTTGACACAGCCACGTGTAGAGCGCCTTGACACATCACGTGTAGAGCGCCTTGACACAGCACATGTAGAGCGCCTTGACACAGCACGTGTAGAGCGCCTTGACACAGCCACGTGTAGAGCGCCTTGACACGGCACGTGTAGAGCGCCTTGACACAGCACGTGTAGAGCGCCTTGACACAGCACGTGTAGAGCGCCTTGACACAGCCACGTGTAGAGCGCCTTGACACAACACGTCTAGAGCGCCTTGTTCGGGGCGCTCTTCAAGGGCACGTCCCTGCATCTTAGGAGCTTCAGTAGCTTCCCGGAGTCGCTGTGGCGAGGGGGCTGCGTGTAAGAGAAGCACAACTCCGGGAAGGAGGAGGAGGGAGTGGAGGGCCGCCACCATCTCCAGGCGCCTCCAGCTTCAGGCGCAGCTCCTTCATGGCACGTAGCACGTCCATCAGCAGCTTCTCCCCGGCGAGCGTGGAGCGGAGTCCCCTAGCGGTGCTGGTGATCTCAGCTGCAGTCTTCCACTTGTGCTGATGTGCCTGCACGAGGTTGAGACTGCCTGTAGCCCTACTGATGCAATGCGACTGTTCCGGCTGGATCAGCTGACCCAGAGCTATCTTGAGACGGTTTGCCAGCACCTTGGAGAAGATTGTGAAGTCGGCACAGAGGACGGACACGTCTTCTTTGCTCTTTCGGTAAAGTCACGTAGAAGGGAAATAATGAAATAACAAAAATAAAACGTAATAAAATACAATTCTCACGACGTTTCGGCCACAACGCAAGCAGCCGTCCTCAGGTGAAAGAACAGGTCTGTCGGAAAGACAGCGTCTGAATGAAACACCACCAAGCTTGGCAGCGTATATTTAAGCTGGGTTAGGGGAGGACAGACACGGTTAGTTAATCCTCGATGAGGTGCATTTCCCCCTTCTTGGGCGGCAGGGAGACCACCGCTCTCCTGCAGCTCTGTGGGAGTAGCGAGAGACTTTTGACTTTTACAACACTTTCATTGCCGGCAGCAGCAACAGCACTGGAGGTGATTTCGACACGAAATACAAAGTCACCAGCGACAAAACGACACAAACACACACAAAAAGTCACGTGGTGGTGGTTGTCATCGCGCAGGCCACGCCCAAAGACAGACCACGTGAGCAGGTGACGTGTGGTGACGTCATCGCGGAGGCCACGCCCAAAGACAGGCCACGTGAGCAGGTGACGTGTGGTGACGTCATCGTGCAGGCCACGCCCAAAGACAGATCACGTGAGCAGGTGACGTGTGGTTGTCGTCATCGCGCAGGCCACGCCCACAGACAGAACACGTGAGCAGGTCACGTGGTGGTGGACGTCATCGTGCAGGCCACACCCAGTGACAGATCACGTGAGCAGGTGACGTGAAGGGTGACGTCATCGCCGGTACAGAGGCTTTGTCCAGCAGCGAGAGAGAGAGGGGACAAGAGAGACTTTGACTTTTAAACAACTTTTATTGCCGCCAGCAGCAACAGCACTGGAGGCGATTTCGATACGAAACACACAAAGTCACCAGCAACACAAATGAAAACAAACGCTACAAATCCACGCGCTGTGGCGCTAAAAGCACCACGCACAACACGAAAGAAAAGCCACGTGGTGGTGGTGGTGGTTGTGGTGGTGGTGGTTGTGGTGGTGGATGTGGTGGTGGTGGTGGTCATCGCGCACGCCACGGTGACGAGCGAGCGCTTCAGAAGGTGAACACCACGAGGGTGCCGTCCACGCTGGTGCAGAGAGGGGCTTGTCTGGCTCCCCAGCAGAGAGAGACAGAGACACACAGAGAGAGACAGAGACACAGAGAGAGACAGAGACACAGAGAGAGAGAGAGAGACAGAGACACACAGAAGAAGACGCGCGGCACATCACCGACACGTGTGTGGTACATGGCGTGCTCCAGCCGGAGCCGCGCCTTGAGCAGAGAGAGACAGACACAGAGAGAAACAGAGACACACACAGAGAGACACAGAGACACAGAGAGAGACAGAGACACAGAGAGACAGAGACACAGACAGAGACAGAGACACAGAGAGAGAGAGAGACAGAGACACACAGTAGAAGACACGCACATCACTGACATGTGTGTGGTACATGGCGTGCTCCAGCCGGAGCCGCGCCTTGAGCAGGCCCCTGAACACTGGAAGCAGCACAGAGCAGCCGTCAGTGTCGCCTTGCAGCAAGAGAGAGAAAGGGAGAGAGATGTACGTGACCGGAAGAATTTTGAGCTGATGGGCAGAGAATATTGACACACGAACAAAGATAAAGATCCCCCGCATAGCCTGGAACGGTCTGTTGGGTCATGTGCTGGCTATC
Organism: Lampetra fluviatilis; assembly: GCF_964198595.1. NCBI lineage: Eukaryota > Metazoa > Chordata > Hyperoartia > Petromyzontiformes > Petromyzontidae > Lampetra > Lampetra fluviatilis. The sequence continues at coordinate 5,227,788 of NC_136338.1, forward strand.
ATTAGTGTGATGGTTGGGCAGTGGTTGTGTAGTGGTTGTGTAGTGGTGGTGTGGTGGTGGTGTAGTGGTGGTGTAGTGGTGGTGTAGTGGTGGTGTAGTGGTGGTTGTATAGTGATTGTGTAGTGGTGGTGTAGTGGTGGTTGTGTAGTGGTGGTGTAGTGGTGGTGTAGTGGTGGTGTAGTGGTGGTGTAGTGGTTGTGGTTGTGTAGTGGTGGTGTAGTGGTTGTGTAGTGGTGGTGTAGTGGTGGTTGTATAGTGATTGTGTAGTGGTGGTGTAGTGGTGGTGTAGTGGTTGTGTAGTGGTGGTGTAGTGGTTGTGTAGTGGTGGTGTAGTGGTGGTGTAGTGGTTGTGGTTGTGTAGTGGTGGTGTAGTGGTGGTGTAGTGGTTGTGTAGTGGTTGTGTAGTGGTGGTGTAGTGGTGGTGTAGTGGTTGTGGTTGTGTAGTGGTGGTGTAGTGGTTGTGGTTGTGTAGTGGTTGTGTAGTGGTTGTGTAGTGGTTGTGTAGTGGTGGTGTAGTGGTGATGAAGTGGTGGTTGTGTAGTGGTGGTGTAGTGATTGTGTAGTGGTTGTGTAGTGGTGATGTAGTGGTGGTGTAGTGGTTGTGTAGTGGTGGTGTAGTGGTGGTGTAGTGGTTGTGGCTGTGTAGTGGTGGTGTAGTGGTTGTGGTTGTGTAGTGGTGGTGTAGTGGTTGTGTAGTGGTTGTGTAGTGGTGGTGTAGTGGTGATGTAGTGGTGGTTGTGTAGTGGTGGTGTAGTGGTTGTGTAGTGGTTGTGTAGTGGTGGTGTAGTGGTGGTTGTATAGTGATTGTGTAGTGGTGGTGTAGTGGTGGTGTAGTGGTTGTGTAGTGGTGGTGTAGTGGTTGTGTAGTGGTGGTGTAGTGGTGGTGTAGTGGTTGTGGTTGTGTAGTGGTGGTGTAGTGGTTGTGTAGTGGTGGTGTAGTGGTGGTGTAGTGGTTGTGTAGTGGTGGTGTAGTGGTGGTGTAGTGGTTGTGTAGTGGTGGTGTAGTGGTTGTGTAGTGGTGGTGTAGTGGTGGTGTAGTGGTTGTGGTGGTGTAGTGGTTGTGGTTGTGTAGTGGTGGTGTAGTGGTGGTGTAGTGGTTGTGTAGTGGTGGTGTAGTGGTTGTGGTTGTGTAGTGGTTGTGTAGTGGTGGTGTAGTGGTGGTGTAGTGGTTGTGGTTGTGTAGTGGTGGTGTAGTGGTTGTGGTTGTGTAGTGGTGGTGTAGTGGTTGTGTAGTGGTGGTGTAGTGGTGGTGTAGTGGTGGTGTAGTGGTTGTGTAGTGGTGGTGTAATGGTGGTGTAATGGTGGTGTAGTGGTTGTGTTGTGTAGTGGTGGTGTAGTGGTTGTGTAGTGGTTGTGTGGTGGTGGTGTAGTGGTGGTGTAGTGGTTGTGTAGTGGCGGTTGTAGTGGTGGTGTAGTGGTTGTGGTTGTGTAGTGGTGGTGTAGTGGTGGTGTTTGTGTAGTGGTGGTGTAGTGGTGGTGTAGTGGTTGTGGTTGTGTAGTGGTGGTTGTAGTGGTTGTGGTGGGTGGTGGTGGTTGTAGTGGTTTGTGGTTGTGTAGTGGTGGTTGTAGTGGTGGTGTAGTGGTGGTGTAGTGGTTGTGGTGGTGGTGTAGTGGTTGTGGTTGTGTAGTGGTGGTGGGAGATCTGCGGTTGGAGACGATTCACGGGAGGAGATGATGAGGAGGAGGAGGAGATGAGGAGATGTGGAGGAGGAGGAGGAGAGGGATCGAGACGGTTTCTGTGTTGAGTCTCTGCATTGCGCGCAGCCGCCACCTGAATCCCAAGTAGCCGCTTGACGAACTCTCCTCCCTCCTCTCTCTATGACTATCTCTCTCTCTCTCTATTATTCTCTATCTAGTACTCTCTCTCTCGCGCTCTCTCTGTTTTCTTACGATCAGAGAAATCAAGAAGATGCTCGGTCTAGTCGGCACTTTGCTTCGTTCATCATTTAGTTGTTATTGTTTTAGTTGTTTTCTCTCACTCAATTACAACTTCACATCCGCCCACGATTACTCTCCGTTCTCTCACTCTCTGCACTCTCCCCCCTCTCTCTCCTCCATCTCTCTCTCCCCCCTCTCGCTCCCTCCACAACCCCCACTCTCCCCTCTCTCCCCCTCTCCCTGCACTCTCCCTCTCTCTCCCCCGTTCTCGCTCCCTCCACTACACCCACTCTCCCCCCTCTCTCCCTCCCTGCACTCTCCCTCTCTCTCCCCCTTCTCTCTCCCTCCACTACACCACTCTCCCCCCTCTCTCTCCTCCATCTCTCCCCCCCCTCGTGCTCCCTCCACTACACCCACTCTCCCCTCTCTCTCCCTCCCTCCCTGCACTTTCCCTCTCTCTCCCCCTTCTCGCTCACTCCACTACACCCACTCTCCCCTCTCTCCCTCTCTTCTTTTTGCACTCTCCCCCTTCTCGCTCCCTCCACTAAACCCCACTCTCCCCACTCTCCCTCTCTGCACTCTCCTTCTCTTAACTCGACCTTCTCTCGCTCCATCATCTACCCCCACTCTCCCTCTCTGCACTCCCCCCCTTCCCCTCTCCCTACGCTCTCTCTCCCTAATTTATCTCTCTCCCCCCCCTCTCCATGTCACCCCCTCTCTCTCTACCTCTCTCTCCACCTTCTCTCCCCCATCTCCCCCCCATCTCTCCCCCATCTCCCCCCATCTCCCCCCATCTCTCCACCTTCTCTCCCCCATCTCCCCCCCCATCTCTCCCCCATCTCTCCCCTATCTCCCC